>NC_056739.1:676694990-676794990 GCF_019279795.1 Protopterus annectens | reverse complement strand
GCTTAGAAAGTGCCACCCATCCCAAGCCACTGCTAACCAAGTATGATCGCAATCTGGTGGCCTCCTCATGCACACTAGTCAAAATGTGGACAACAGAAATGTGGAACCCTGGTGAACTTTTCTACCACTTCAAGCTAGCAAAAATCAGACCTTCATTATAAGATTGCAACGAACCCTTGTCTCTTAACTGTTAGTGTTCTTTAATTTTTTTTGTTATTTATTTTATTTAAACAAAACACGCTTGCTACCCAACAAACCACCACTCCTCTACTAATGACTAAAAGGCCACAAATCAGAACTTCAATGGTTAGCTTGCAAACATTGCTGAGATGTTTTCCATTCACCAAGAAGGCATTGTGCTGTCCGTTGCCAAAATGGCAGGGGTCAGCCAAACCACAACAGTACCTTAGCAAGCAAAAACTGCAATCCATGATTATGCCCGGCTACCCGTAAAAAAGTGCCATAAGATAGTGTGTGCCGAGATCAGACCCAGTGCTATATTTAACTGTCTGCTCTCAATGAAATCATTAGATTGCTCCCAAAATGTAGTGTATCCACAAACCCCACAGCAAAAAAAGCCTTTAATTAAAGGCCCTTACTTGAACTACTTCAGCTACCACAACAAAACACAAGAAAATTACACAGCACCTTTCTTCCTGCTACCTACTAGTAGGCCTCCAAGTCTAAAACTCTTGGTTGCTTGAACATGGCTGAATAATATTTCTTGCACTAAAACCATGCCAAAAGGCTAGCATACAGCCTGCCAGAAACTTATTAAAACACTAAACTCTCCCATCAGTATCTCATTTCCTGCCCTTGCAATCTTTCCACTTCCTCTTAACTAGTTAACCCTTCATTGACTACCACTAATCCTGCCTATCTTTAACAAAACCAATTAACCTATAAAGAGCAGACACTTTTGTGAACCCAGATGCACATCATGTTCAGATTTCTGTTACTGTTTCCAAAACCAAAGCTGTAGAAATTAATTGCTTGCAACCATCTATCTATCTAATCTATTTTATTTATTTATTTATTTATTTATTTGTGTATTTATTTATTTATTTGTTTATTTATGGTGTGGGGTAGCCCTGCTTGGCAATGTCCATTTTAAAAATGGGTTTCAGGGGGAAAATCAAGACTTGTTACAGGAATGTTCTGCTGATACTGCGTCTAGTTTGTACTCTTTCTAATATACAGAAGGACATTTGTAAAATAGAGAAGAATATAAACTAGATTGGTCTGCTTTACAATATCCTAAAACGTAGATCTAAATACTTTGACTGCATTAACTTTCTCCATTGTAAAGAAAAGTTTTGCTGACTGAGCTTTTTTAAGGAGCTTTTATTGATCTCAAGATTTTCAAACTAGCTTATATTTTTAAACTAGATTTTCTAAGAAAACAGGAATGTAATGAATTCTAGCAAACATAGCAAATCCCTCATGCTATCAACAATAAATCTCCAAAATCTTAGAAACAAGACACCTGAACTCCAGGCATGGATTTCACAAAACAACCCCGATATTATAGCAGCTACTGAAACCTGGTTGAAACCATATGTAAATGAAACAGAATTTCTCCCCCAGGCTACTCATGCTTAAGACCCAATCAGTCCTGCAAGAGATGAGGGAGAGTAGCAATACTCTTCCCTAGCAAGAATACTTTAATTCCCTACTCAAAACCAACACCCAACTTCTCCCCAGCTGAAATACTAACCTCTGTATTAAAACTTAACAATCATAAAACACATTTGCATAATTGCTCTGTATATACCTCCAGGAAACAACATACCAATATTAGAGAACATACTTTCCTGGATATCCCAAAACACAGATAATGAAACCATCATCCTAGGTGATGTAAACATTGATTGGCTAGATATTGCCCAAAAGAACTCATCAAAAAACATAAACCTTTACATCTCCCAACTAATTCAAGACATCACCAGACCCCACAAAAATAACAATCGGGGCTCCACAACAGACTGGATATTAGTGTCCAACCCTAATAATATCACCACTGCAGGCATACTACCTAATACCATTAGTGACCACCACCCAGCATATATCCTACTAAAATCTACCCTAACCCCAGGCCAACATCAATACAAATCAACCAGAAATCTGACTAAGTTCCAACCATCCATATTTAATGAAACCTTAGCTAAAGTAAACTGAGAACCCCTCAAATCTCTCCCACTTAGTGAGGCTGTTGAATTCTTTAACTCAACATTCATAGACATCCTAAATAGGCAAGCACCCACCCACCAAAAACAAATAAAACATAAGCATGCAAACTGTCTCTCAAAATCCACCAAGGAAAGTATGTCCACAAAGGATAATATCTGGAATTCACGGCAGAAAAACAAAGACCCCTCAACTTTACTACAATACAAGCAACTCCATAACCAGGCAAAATGACTAATAACCAGGGATAAAAAAGCCCACTACCTCCACCTACAAAGCCAATATAAAGATAATCCCCAAAAATTCTGGTCCTTCATTAGCCAACTATTATACCCAGGCTCTCAAAGCAACCCATCCCCTGACCCAGACAAAACCCCAACCAAACTTGCCACCCTATCCAGTTCCTACTTCATTGACACCATGGCTAACCTAACCACCACCTTTCTTACAGTTAGCACCATCACCACCAAGACAGCTGATGACCAAATCATCCCAGAAAACAATCTTACCCTCAACTCCAATCTAAAATGCTCCCCCATACCCACTGCCACAATAAAAAAAACACTTTTACTTAAGCTAAAACCCTGTACTCTGGCCACTGACAATCTACCCCCCCCCACACACACACACACACTTCCTGCAGCTAGCTGCAAACTCTATAGCTTATCCCATTAGCATACACATTAACAGATCAAGTGAAGAATCCATAGTCCCAGACATATGGAAAAAAGCATACATTCTCCCCTTACACAAAGGCGGCACCAACACAGACACCACAAACTTTCGGCCCATAGCAATTCTCTCACCTCTCTCTAAAATACTGGAAAAATGCATCCATGCCCAACTCCTGAACCACCTGCTTGAAAACCAAATTCTATCACCCATTCAGCATTGTTTCAGACCAGGACACAGCACCACTACTGCCCTCCTCTCCTTCCTTAATACAGTTAACCAGGCACATGATTCTGGCAAAATAATCGCTTCTCTCTCCTAGACCTCTCCAAAGCTTTTGATACCATTTCCCACACCATCCTCCTCTTCAAACTATCCACGCTCCACATTTCCCCACCTATCCTACGATGGTTCAATAGCGATCTCTCCAATAGGCAGTAACCCATCAAATGGCAACAATCTTACTCTCCCTTCCTCAGTACTTCCACAGGGGTATCCCAAGGCTCCATACTTGGTTGTCTCTCATTTAGCATCTTTATTAACAACTTTCACTACTATCTCCCACAATGCTCAGTAATCCAGTATGCTGATGACTGTACAATAATATGCACTGCAAATTCCATCTCTGAACTCCAGCAAATCACTTAGAATGCCCTCACCTCTACTGAATCTTGGATGCTTTACAATCATCTTGCCCTAAATCCTAAAAAAACTGAATCAGTACTTTTTACCCCTAAGTAAACCACTCCCCCCAAATCAAAAACTCCACTATGCAAGCCCAAGACAATACCACTCTAGAAGTCATCCCGCACATTAAACTGCTAGGTATTATTATAGATGAAAACCTTAACTTTGACCTACATATAAATAATAACATCAAAAAAATGCAACTGCTGACTGATGATATTTTCTCCATAATTATTATTTTTTATCACTTGATACTGGTACAATAATGCTGATTAATATTTCTCTATTTATACCTTTCTGACTGAATTCATCTGGCAGCCAACAAAATTCCTGCTTTTATGTATATATTATGTATATATTACTGTAATCATTATGTGTAACACTTATTCCACTTTTGTACCAATTAATGTTTAATATTTTATGTATCTATTTCTTGTCAGAGCTTTTCTCCCCGGACCGTCACTGAAAATGAGCTCTTTTAGACCCATTGGACTTTCCAAGTAAACAAATGCAATCAATCAATAAATAAACAAGTAAAACAAGTAGTCTGCTAGAGGTGTGACTTTCAACAGTTTCTGACTGTCAGTAATTAATCTAGACAGACTAAGGTTAAGCATCAGCAGGTATTATTGTCCTCACTCATCTGCTTATGACAGTTTGTGTTATAGATGACCATTTCCATCATCTGCACTGTATGTCAACATGAACGTGATGAGTAGATCTGCTTTAAAACATTGATTTCAATCTTTCTGCTTAAATCAGCTCACAGTTACTTGTCTAATAAGGTACCATCATAGGAGTTGGTAACAAGAACCAACAAACAATTATAAATTTCAATTGTAGTGGTTCAATAGTTTCCTTTTAGTTCAGTCAAACTGTGTTTTTATTTATTTTTATGTATTAATTTATATTATATCTCTCTCAGGCTGACTGCATTCAATTATCCTGTAGATGTTGCAAACTAGTGTGTACAGATGTCTAAAGTATCACTGTTGTTTGTGAACAGCACACATTTGAGAGCATTCACTTATAGTAGACCATAGTTTGTCACACCAAAAGTAGCACTCCGTCAGCAGGACACTTGTTTTAAAGGTGAATATTACTTTCAGCATACAAGCATGCCATCTTTAAAGATCATGTGCATTAGTTTCATATTTCAATAAAATAATGATTTTCTGCACCTTCATGCATGCCAGTAATCTTCAGTTAAAAGATACATTTTTTCTTGGGGAATTACTGACTAAAGAATTCTTGTAAAATCTCCCTTAAATGCATACACATGTCTAATAGTGTCCTGTATAAATTAAGATGTGTAGGTAATGAGTAATTTTATAAATGCGATAATAGATGTTAACTGGTGTTAACTATAATGATGTCACAACTGTAAAGTAATGAGTTAACTACCAGCCTGTTAAATTATCAGCCAAGCAAAAAAAAAAAAAACTATCTGGTGGTTAGTTTTTGGTCAGAATGCTAATTATGTAATTGCCAATCTGTTGAATTAATTCATTTAAAATTTTGTTGGCATTGCAGTCAAACCTACTTAACCTCATTCCCTTAATTATGTAATAACACACTGCTGGTATTTTTTAATTAACAGATGACAATGAAAAGTATTTTTGTAAGACTTTAGTGTTTTGGAGAAGTTATCCTTTACATCAATAGCAGAAAAAAAAACTCTTTTTGCAATAAAGAAATGTATTCCTGTGCATAAAGCTTCATGCAGACAGTCTTCTGCTGACAATCAGTGCATTGGGGAAAATGTCTGTGCTCTTTATCAAATGGTCCCTTACCTCATCCCCATGCCATCACCAGATTGACATCAATAAAGACGTTTGTACCAGCTCAATGTGGGCTATACCACAATCTGTTCTTAATGGTGCAATGAAAAAGAAGTAATTAAGTAAACTGTCATGACTATTTACCCCGCAGTGTGCCTCTTCTGCATCAGAAGTTATCTTCAAATGCACAACTGAACAAAGGTATCGTTTTTTTTGGTAGCAACATACTATATGTCTCATTAGTATAAATTCAATGTGGTTATGTGAACTGTTAAAATGAACTCTAAGTACAAGTATTTTACAGTAAAACAATAACCAAATCTTCCTACCACAGACTGAGTTTAAGCACAAATGGATCGCTTTCAGTATGGTGATAAAAACAAATCACATACTTTGCATTTCCCTTAAAAATAAGCAAATGTTTCCTGACAGCACTTTACTTCAGTCACCCTCTTGATTCTGTCACTCACTCATTCATTCATTCATTCACAGATCCATGTTTTTTTAATATAACTTTTCATCTCTCCAGAGTATGCGGCAGCTAAAGGCTATCCCGGAAAATGAGACAAAATTAAGAGAATCATTCCTGAGTGAGACAGCAGTCCACCACAGGACACACATACATATCTTGGGATATGAAGGGAAAGCAGATCTTCTATTAAAACTCCTCTAAGACATCCAGAGATAAGTCAGAGGATAACCCAGACAGAAAATGACCCACAGAACCACAAAGCTACGAAGCAGCAGTTTTATAGGCTGCACCACATAGAATCATGTGTGTGTGTGTTTGTGTGTGTGTGTGTGTGTGTGTGTGTGTGTGTGTGTGTGTGTGTGTGTGTGTGTGTGCACGCATGTAAGTGTCTATGTATATGCACATCCTCATGTGTATGTGTGTTTGTGTGTCTGTGTTCTAAAGCTTACTTTTCCTCTCTTCATTTATTCAGTGTTGTGTGCTTCAAGAAAAGGGACTTTTTGACTAGTATTATTTGTTTGAAATATCTACATGAAATGAAGTATGTATTTCCTCTTTTTCTAGATCACAGAGGATGTTTTAAATATGGAGGTGATGAACTGAAATGTTGTTGCATTGCCTGCCCAACTTAACTGTCTGTCTGTAAGTGAATGCAGATTTTATACATCAGGCAGATACATACACATATAGTTTGTGTTTATTATTTCTTTAGCAACTCGGGTTCTAGCTCATATATAGACAGAAAAGACGTAAAGCAGAACACACATTAAATATGAAAATGTTAGTTTTTTTCAAACATGGAAACACCTGGAGCCAGTTACTCTCAGAAAAATAGTTTAATAAAATAAAATCAATCCAAAAACAATAAAAATGGTAGTGGTTATATATGTAGTGGATATATACATATATATATATATATATATATATATATATATATATATTTTTTTTTTTTTTTTTTTTGGTATTTATATGATATATCTACTACATATTATGTATGCATTGTTATTTTTACATGTTATATGTTCATACATTTTCTATTCAGCCTTGTATACTGTGGCTTTTAAAAGCTGATTGATTAATTACTTAATTAATTATTTAATTATTTAATCAAGTAGGATTGTCTTATATAAATATCAGTTAGGTGTATATTTGTTACTTGGTCTGATGAAGCTCCTATGCAAAAGCGCTTACCTGTGTGTGTCTTTGCAATAAATCGTGCTACCATTTTTATTGTTTTTGGATTGATTTTATTTTTGGACTTATTAGTCTGTGGCTGTCGGTATATATATATTTTTTGATTTACTTTTAAATAACTTTGTACCACAGAGGATTTACTCATGGGGTGTTGGCAGCTTTTGTTATATTTCTGTCAATAATTAAGAATGGTTTTCTTGCATATTTTTATGTTTCCAGAAGATAGTACTGCATGTCTATGAACATGAATTTATAAGCCTCCTTTCCAAAATTGCAATTAAAAATATTCACCAGCTATTATGCTACACCATTTATTTGTGTAGTACTAACTGCATTTATTCTGCAAACATTTTTACAATTTCTACAACATCTAACACTGCATAACCTATAAATATTTCAGACATTGAGTTTTACAAGTTGAATGTTTTGGTTGGGTATCTATACACAGGAAATCAATGTTTTCTTTTGTTATCCTTTACGACAAACTGTTCCATGTTACAAAGCAGATTACTCTGGTTACAAAAGCTACTGTGTAGTAGATTTATTTGCACATAACATGACATGATATAAGGAAATAATGAAATGAATTAAATGGCTGCCAACTTGCAATAGATACTAGTTTAACAAAAAAATATGACTCTTATTTTTCGATGCATGTATGTGTGCAACATGACTGCTAATAAAAAAATTAAACATCTATTTTTAAAACTAGGTCAGTTCAATGGTAATTCTTATTAAACTGCATCCAGTTCACTTTCCAAAGTATTTCTGGTGTGATTAAAAAAGACAAGAGAGAGAGAGAGACAGAGAGACTGCTTAAGGTTAATGATTTAAATTACCCTTCGTAGCTTCTCACAGTAATTCCATCTCTCATCTTAGTTCGCAAGGGAGAAGGTCATGCAGTCAGATTTGTTGCTCACTCATACAAGCAAAACCCACAATCCCTGGGGCAGTGATTAGATATGTTGGTCATTTTCTTTCCCTAATCCCCATGCACCAGTATCTACCTGTTTCATAATCTCAAAGGCACAATTACTGATCAACAAGAGAGTTAATTACAGAGGTCATATACTGAGCAGGAAGACAATGGGAATAGTTTCATAACTCTAAAAGACTTTAAATGAGCGTCATGCATCTGACACATTTTCTGAGACATCATTTACTAGAGCAGTTGTTTATGTACTACAGCAGAATTGCATTGCTTCTCCTTCTGCTCTACCTTTTCCCTGCTGTTTAAGCCTCAACATTTCATAAGCAGACTGGTTTGCAGATAACAGTCAACAACATTTCTGCAAAGCCACCAGACTACGTTTAAATGTCCTTTGTTAGCTCATCAAGAAGATGAAAACACAGACCCTTTCTTATAATGTTTTTTTTCCATCTTGCTTGCTTCTATATTACTTTATTTTTAACAGGTATAATGTAAAGTAACTGAAGATGCATTTACTTCATGTGTTACAGATATTCCTACAAATGACGAGAAGACATTCTTTTCTGTTTATTTTGGGGTCTGAAAATAAATTATATACAAAATACATCATTTATTTTAAGCCTATGATATATTTTGACCTGTTTGCTTTGCAGAGTTTATTTTCTTCACAAATAGCCGTTATAGTGTACCAAATGTGTACATAATAGTGGTGTTCTGCTTGTCTGCAGAAAGTTATTTTTGCAAGACTATATATATATATATATATATATATATATATATATATATATATATATATATATATCTATGTGTGTTTGTGTGTGTGTATATAAATCTATATATATATATATATTTATATATATATATATATATATATATATATATAGGGTTCCTATCATTCTTTTTTTGGAACAGCGATTTTTTTTCCCTTGGAAAAAAATTGCTGTTCTGAGCTTTCGAGATTGTACGCTTTCACTTACATGGGGTTGATTATTCATCGTTCACTTTTTTAAGCATTTGATGATATAATATAGACCCTATATATATATATATATATATATATATATATATATATATGTGTGTGTGTGTGTGTGTGTGTGTGTGTGTGTGTGTGTGTGTGTGTGCGTGTGTGTGTATACATATATATATATATATATATATATATATATATATATATATATATATATATATATGCATATATAAATATGTGTGTGTGCATCTGCACATATACTGATGCATAAACACACTACTGGAACTGTATATATATATTCAGTTACTGACAGAATTCCAACCTTTATAAAATAAAAACATAAAAAAGAATTTCCACCCGTACTTTTCTGAGCATAATTATTATTTTGATAATTTAAAATTTCTGAGCATAAATTTCAAAATCATTATTTTCGATACAATCTATACAAGGCTGATCAACCCCCAGGTAATGGTATATAGGAAGGGACTATAATGGATGCTGTAACAGTAGGTCATTGATAAAAACTGTAAAGATTAATTTGATAGAGATGAGCCAGCACAATCACAAGGCAGTAAGATGAGCATGTTGATATTGTGGTTATGCTGAATTGATTTAAAACCATAATCTTTAGCAAACATTTAATAATAACTGAGTATCCTTATTAAACATTGGGTACATAACTAAATTAACACTGCACATTTGATAGTCACTCAATGTCCTTATATAAGCATGATGTGATTATACAGATGTATCATGTTAAATCTGACAGATTAAAGAAATAATGTGCTTAATTAAATAGTTGCTTAACTGAGCACTGCTTTTAATTAAAGCACATTTCACATCACTGTACCATTGTTCACTTCTGCTACTGACAGTGTCACAACTGGCTACCATTTTCTGTTTGTCATATAAGTAACAGGACTGTAAAGTCTCGTAAAGTCAGTAGGACCTTGTAATTGTACTTAGACTCCTACATCTTACCAATCAGTCCTGTAGGGCCTTTGCTTTCTTCCAGAATCTAGGATAATAATGTATCAAAAAGGCAGGTATGTGTCGCACATAGTTATGATTCAGTGAGGCTAGCATTCCTTAGTGCTATATTTGTCTGTATTGACTGCTTTCTGCAAATCTGAATTTATGAAGTATCATTTTCTGTCATGGAGTACAGTTTTTAGTTAAGTAAAGAAAATAATGTTAATGAGACCATTGTAAGCTCCATGGCATGGGGTCTGGCACTGGCAAACCAAGACTGACTAGCAGCCATGGTACTGGAGTCACTGAGGAAGAGTATGAATGAATACGCATAAATGGCTCTTCCATCATGGCAGGATAATGCTGGGATGTGCATAGGCTAAACTGAGAAGTGAAAGGCATACAGTGTATGAGCCAGGGTTGTATGCTTGGTCCCACCATGTGGTGACCTTCATGAAATATGTTTGAGGGCATATTCATTTCAAGGGAAAGAACAACAAATTCTCACATCATTGATCTTACACAGCCATCAGCAGACAATGGTTAGGACTGAAAAATAGAAAATCCTGTCACAACTGCTTGGAAGGTAGATACAATATGGCTTCTGTTTTCCCAGTGGTGGAGAAATAAATGGGCACCCTTGTGCAAGTAGCTAAGTAGTTGGCAGACACTGAGGGCATGAAAAAAAAAAAGAAAGAAAAAAATCTGTTTAATCTACTAGGTTTAGGAACTGTGTAGAGACTTTTGCTAAGATACATACTCCCAGTCCTCCAAGTCTGAAATTAGTTTCTTTATGAACCACAATACTTGGCTTTATAATTGTAAGGAAATTTATGTTTAATGAAAACATTCTCAATATGTATGTTTCAAAACTTTAATTAATGAAGTGTAATGCCTGTGATCATCTCAGTCCATAATTTAAGTAATCCATTTCAAGCCTCACTATATGACATCTAACTTTAGTAAAAAGCTATGCCAGGATCAAGAAGACTAGCACATGCCATGGGGGCATTAAAGAAGTGACTAGCACATGCCATGGGGGCATTAAATAAGTAGATAAACCAGCAAGCTGCTAGCATTTACATTATGCTCATTTGGGAGCAGTGGAATTCACGTACTCAAATTCCTTGCTACCTGGAGCACATTATAGACAGGAAGCAGCATAGGTCTTAAGATGGAAGTCCACTGAACGAACAGTGGAAGTAATTGTTCATCCTTCAATCACTTTCCTTTAGAATACAGAAAAATAAACCAAATTAAAAGTACAAAAAATTAATTTTAAGTCTCACATAAACCTAAAATAGGAAGCCTAATAAAGAAAAAAAATCACACTTCTTGTTGAAACACCTCTCTACTGGATGAGCAATATATGCTACTTTATCTGTTATAAAAAGGGCCACTGTCTTTATTAGCACTGTTTCTTTAAAACAATGATCATTGCTTGTCTCTTAACCATTTGTTTTGCATATAATATGTACTACTGATCTCATATATATTTTTTTTCAGAAGCTTATACCAGCTATGATATCATGGATTCCTTTCAATTGTTTAACATTTTTTGTAATATCATCACCTCAAAAAAAAACACATCCACTGAGCAGGTGACAAAGCTCTCTGTAACTCCTAAAATAACCCACTTCAAGGATGCACATATTTGAGGCAAGTTTAAAAAAACTATAATTTGGGGATGGGGAGACAACAATATGTTTGAGTTCCTGCAAGGCCTTACCCTTATCCTGGACAGACATAAAATAAATCATCAGCAGCTGTCCCAAAAAGATGTTGTTATCTAGGGGGCATCCAAAAACTTCACTTTATTATCATTGGCTAAAACCTGAAGACATAGCCAACAATAACACCTCATTTCAGAACAAAAGGCAGCAGCTCTGGAAGAGGCATCAGCAGCATCATAGCTGCATTTCTTGGAGTGACTGGCAACCTGAGACATACCTGTTGTGTTGTTTTGGTAATTAATATTCCAAATGCACTTAGTGACCACTGCCCTATCACAGTAATCAGACATACTCCCCATTTCACCAGACCATTCAAGTTTATCACTTCCCGCAAAATCTCAACCTTCAGTCCTGACTCTTTCATTGACCAACTCTCTAAAATTAACTGGATTCATCTCACTACATGGCTTAGTGGTAAATCACTTTGTCTATGGTGTGCAGGGTCCTGGGTTCGAGCCTTGCAGAGGCTGCACTTTCCAATTAGATGAGGCTGTCCACTCTTTCAACATCACCTTTCTTAACATTCTAAACTCCCTAGCTCCTCTCCGCACAATTAGAATCAAATCTAACACAGCTCTTTGGCTGACCAAATCTACTCGAACCCTGATGAAAAACCGAGACAGGGTATGGAAATTATGGACTAAAACTAAGACCCCTTCTCTCCTACAGACCTATAAAGAACTTAGGAACCAAATAAAGACAATTTTCAACAAAGACAAAACAAACTTCTATGCTAACCCTCCCACTACCCTAAAATCAGACCCAAACAATTTCTGGAACACTATCAATCACATACTATATCTGGGAAACCCTTCCCCTCCAAACCATTGCCCAAATAAAACTCCAGAAGAAACTGCTGTTACATTTAACAGTCATTTTATTTACTCAATAACTTCCATAATCAGTTCTCTTCCCACTAGGAAAAATGCCAATAACCTCACAATCTCTACTTCTCCTCCCTATCCTTCTAACTCTTTTTTCCTTAAAATCTGTATCAACTAATTATATTAAATCCTTACTCTCCAAACACAAACCCTGATCCCCCCTCAGCTGAATCTACCTTCCTATTTCCTACAGACTGCTGCTGAACCCCTAGCCTATCCAGTTTCCATCCTGATTAACTGCTCTATCTCTGAATCATATGTCCCAGCAATATGAAAACAATTCTTTACGTTACCCATTCATGAAGGTGGTAATTCCTCTGATATATCAAACTTCAGACCAATTGCTATACTGCCTCCCCTCTACAATTCTAGTGAAAAGCATTCTCAAGCAGATAATGCAATACCGTCTACAAGAAAACCTTCTCACACACATTCAACATGGATTCCATCCCAAACATAGTACTACAACTACACTCATATCCTTCATCAATACTGTATCTCTGGCCCGTGACAACAATACATTTGTCTCATGCCTGTTCCTGGACCTCTTCAAAGCCTTTGACACTGTCTCCCATCCCCTCGTCTTGGACAAAATCTCCTACTTAAAATTCTCTCCTCCCACTATTTACTGGTTTTCTAGCTATCTCTCTAACCAACAGCAAGCTGTTAAATGGCATTCTGCACTATCCCACTCCCTTCAATGTGACAATGGGAGCCCTCCAGGGATCCATACTTGGGCCACTGTTCTTTAATATTTTCACTAATCTACTTTACACCTCTTGTCCCCACTCAACACTTGTACAATATACAGATGACTCTACTGTCATCACCATTGCAGACAATCCATCAGACCTCCACTCTACTACCCAAGCATCTTTCAACACCATAGAGACATGGCTTTGTGATAACAAATTAATTCTCAGTCCTAAGAAAACTAAGGTCCTACTCTTCCTCCCCAAGAACCTCACCAGTCTCAAAACCACATTGTCCATCCTATGATGCAGTACGACCATCATTACTGCTGAACCCAGCACTAAACTGCTGGGAGTCATAATAGATGATCAGCTTAAATTTGATCTCCAAGTTACTAATTCTGTTAAAAAAACTCACCAGAAACTTGGAATCTTTTACCACAATAAGATATATTTAACCAACACAGCCAGAATAACTCTCCCATGCATGTCCTCCCCCACCCTTCTATACAGCTGTCACTTATTCACAAACCTTAACACCACACTCATTACAAAACTTGAAACTACCTATAATAAAGTGGCCAGATTCACAACTGGACTGGCTTGAATTCCCCCATCTGCTCCTACTACATCAACTACAAAGGATCCACTCTATCCTCTGTCTGCCCTCTTTCTGCCCTAGATTTTTGTCTATTATATCTAAGTATTCCCCAACCAGGACACTGCACAGCTCAGACCAAGACTTGCTGCAGATTTATTAACCCAAAACCAAAACAGGATGTTTACTCTATAATTATAACCCTGCTGCATCTTGGAACCAACTACCTTAAGAAATTAGGTCTCTTGACCATACCAAGCATTTCAAGCTAACCACTTGACGATACGTAACAAAAAAATGGTCCTGACACTGTAGTCATCCCCCCTGAAACTACCCTACCTCAGCTTTGAATACCCCTCCCTACACCAGTCCTCGCATTTTTATTTCACTGTTCTCCCACTATCTCCTTCCCTTCTATTCTTTTCAGATATACCCTCCCTCAATTTCCTCTCCTCCCCTGTCTATCATAATAAACTTTTAACCTCTCTGGCTTTAACCACTTTATCTCTATGCTATCTTTTGTAATCATGCTGTATATAACCTAACAGGAATAATGAAGGCATTATTCCTTCTATGACATTGTACCCTAATGTATTTTGCAGATGACTGCAAATGATATTTTGTTAACTGTTTGTTTGTTTGTAAACGATATTTTGTTAACTGTTTGTTGTTAAATTTTTAAACTGATTGAGAAGCTTTTTCCCTGGGTCTCCACTGAAAATGAGACAAAGGCTCAGTTGGACTAACTCAGTTAACAAATGTAAAATAAACAAATGTAAAATAAATAAATAATAACCCTAGAAGGCAGGGTGACAGTAGTATAAGCTTTCTTCTCCAACCTTTCCATGGCTCATCTTTCCTTATCTGAAAGAAGGAGCATAACAGAAGGCAGCAGCTTAGAAGGTTTATCAGAGGAAACTGAAACAACTGAAGGATCAGCAGAAAGACACTTACACAAAAACTTACAATCCTCAGGCACCTTAAAGAACCTGTCAGGTTGCTTAGGAGCAACAAAGGCAGCAGTAAAGGTGTCCAAAATGGCTGCCAAAAACAGTAGGAACAGTAACCTACAGTACCTTTTTGGATATCAGAGACCTAGGTGCAATCCCACTACAAATACTCCATCACACAGGCAATAGTATCCCCAAAAGATAATTCGTCCAAGAGGGAATCTGGACTTCAGGAACCTCTACATCTGAACCATAGTCTACATCTAAAGAGGAGTAAGCAAGGGATTCCTCTCCAGAATCCATATCCTCATCTGAGGAATCCACTTCTCTAGGCCTCTTAACAGAGTAGAAGTCCAGGGAGGGGCAGGGACAGACACCCCCTTGAGGAGACTTCAAGGTCATTAAAGCACTGAGCAGACCCTGACTAATATCCTGCCATTCATGATGGCATCTTTAGTAACATGTGAAATATGTTTTGTTTTCTTCTTTTTATTGAGTGGGATGTCTCCCCTAAGTACCCTCAGAGGTTCAGACCCTTGGTGAGATTCAATAACAGTAGTAGAGATCTCTTCCCTCACTAATATATGAGGAATCCCCTCAGTCCTTTGGAAATAATCAGCAGAGGTGCACCCTCAATGTCCAGAGCAGATGTTAGAAATGCATCCAAGGAAGTATAAGAGGTTGAATACATGCCAGACTCTGACAGGGTCATGACAGAGGTATCAGAGGAAAGCACCAGAGGGTCTTCAGGGCTGTCACTAGCTTGTAAAGAGACATCCTGGGAGGCTGGACACAACCAGATCATGATGAGGTCTCTTAACCTTCTTCTTGGCAGATGGCTGGCCCTTATGAAGGTAGGATTCCACCATAGCACCCTGAGCCAAAAGCTTAAGGTGTTGGTTCTCCAGGTATATGAAAAAAAAAAAAGATAAATGACTATGGAGGACCTTATGGACAGTATAGTCCAGTTTTCAGGTTAGTGCTGAATTCAGGGCTGTGTTACAAGTTTCTGTTTTTGTCCATACCTTATTTGGATAGAAGGAAGTTTCTCTGTTCACCTGTGAGAGAGGGGAGCTTTGAGCAGCCAATCTGTCCCTGGAGGAGTGGTTTCAGCCCAGAAATTAGTAGTTTATTGGCCATTTTGGGTGAATTTCTATCTCTTTCATTTCCCTGCTATACGACCCACATTTGCAAGGTTTCTGTGCTTGTATACAGCTCAGCAAGCTCCTGCCTGGTGCCCTGCAGAGTTCTACAGCAACAGATAGACAAAATAGAGACTTTGATGTGATTAAGTATCATTTTTCTGCATTTTCTTGCTGCCTTTAGCTAATTCATCCTAAAATGCCAATTTTTTATAGTTTCTGTGATTTCAAAAAGCTTGTTTCAGCTACATATTGTACTTATTTTACTGCCTGCACTTTAACAAAGTCATTTTTGTGTTTAAATTACCTGTTTAACTGTTGTAGGCTGCACACTCAAGTGTGATAGCCATTTATGTGCATTTAAAGTGGTATCTGCTTTATTTTCTGAAAAAAAATATATATATATATATACTTGTCTTTCCACATTTCTAAGCTAGTATAGTCCAGTTTTTTGGTTAGTGCTGAATTCAGGGCTGTGTTACAAGTTTCTGTGTTTGCCCATACCTTACTTAGATAGAAGGAAGTTTCTCTGTTCACCTGTGAGAGAGGGAAGCTTTGAGCAGCCTATCTATCCCTGGAGGAGTGGTTTCAGTCCAGAAATTAGTAGTTTATTGGCAATTTTAGGCTAATGTCTATCTCTTTCATTTCCCTGCTATAAAACCTGCATTAGCATAGTTTTGTGAGCCAGGCAGCATCAGTTAGATAGGGTATAACTATTTCCGGCTCCACAAAGTCTACTCTTCAATTTTTCCCCTGGAACTAGACAAACGTTTAAATTAAGCACTCAAACCATTCATTTCTTAGCCATGCACTTGCTCAAAACTCATAGCAAGCACTACTAAACCTTAGCACTAGACCCCCCCCACACACACACACTGTAGAGAAGGACAAGGCTCTCTATTCGAACTTACCAGCCAATCAGTAAAACAGCTCACTGTACCTATCCAGGCATGTCCAAAGGGCAGTTTCAAGTGTACTCTCAGGTCCAACTGGTGAATCTGGGCATTTTTAGGCAATGTTACAACTGCCTCATGTACACAGACAACCCTCTCCTCCTACCACCAAACACTAATACATGTGAGAGATGCAATTATACAGCTGAACTGGAGGCTAAGCTCTCTCAACCCAAGACTGGACCAGACAGTCAAGAGGAGAAGGGAATTACTTGCATCACACCACTAGTCTCACATAGACCTATGAAACCAGCACCGGCAAAAAACATACATAAATACACAAAAGCATATGCGGAGGCTCTAAATAAAAATCAAAACAGACAACACTGGAACTATGAAATGTAGATATGAATGCTGGTGCAGGACTCCACAAAATTCAGCACAGCTCGAACAGAGAAAAATATATTTATTGGAATCCACACAGTAAGAGTCAAATGATCTAGTTAAGCACTTTCATCTGTATACTACAGACTTCATCAGAACCCTAATATTCTGATGAAGTCTGTAGTATATAGATGAAAGCACTTAACCAGATCATTTGACTCTTATTGTGTGGATTACAATAAATATATTTTTCTCTGTTCGAGCTGTGCCATATTTTGTGGAGTCCCGCACCAGCATTCATATCTAAATAAAAATCTGCAAAAGTAACAGAGACCTCCAAAGCAGACATCCAAGCAACCTCCATCCCCCAATACAAACCATGTAACACATACTTCACAAAACCAGTGTGCCATGCAATCACAGCCCTTAAGGCAAAATAACATACCCAACACACTAGTAATAGGTGACTCTAAAGTCAGACACACTGACGTCCCACTCACTAGGCTGAACAAGGAGAAGGTTACTGTTAGCTGCCTGTCAGGTGCCAGGATCCGCCACATAACACAAGCACTCAGGTCACTCCAGAACAAGTACAAATATGACTCTGTCATTGTCAGTATTGGTCTGAATGACCTGAGCTCTACCTCCCTGGACTACTTGAAAAGAGACATGGAAGAGCTTTCTGATCACATAGCCCAGGCCAGTATGACCCTGACCCTGAGTAGCATCCTGTCCTCACCAAGAATGATACCATGGTATAAAGAAAAAAATATCAATTTCAACAATTGGCTAAGCTTCTGGTGTCATTCAAAGGGGATTCAGTGTCTGTCAGCCTGGGATGACATGCTCAACAAGCCACGCTGCTTCAGTAGAGATGGCTTGCACCTGTCACCCTTAGGCTTTTGAATACTTGCCAAGGCTCTTGCCAACCCCATAGTGCCTTTTTTAGGCAAGGCTCAAAAGACAAACCCACCGCCATAAAAAGCACAGGTAACAAAAAACTGAGGGTAATGCTACTCAATTCCAGAAGTCTAAATCTCAAAATGCATGCACTCAAGGCACTCTTCAGTATGGAGAAAATCGATATATGTGCAGTAACAGAAACCTGGTTTAAGGCTCCAGAAAGCACCCCAGCACTACCAGGCTACAACTCATACCATACATTTCGTGCACAAAACCCGGAACGAAATACAAAAGGCGGGAGCGTATCCATATTCATCAAGGAGACCCACACCTCCAGGTTAGTGGCACAGCACGATGCTTCAGAGATCATCCACGTGCAACTAACAATGGGTAGAACTGCAATTCAAATTGTAGTTTGCTACAGATCACCAACCATGTCCCAGGACCCCCATTCTGCATTTCTGGAAACACCGGGAAACATAAAGGTCCTACCAAACACCCTGATATTGGGTGATTTCAATTACCTTAACATTAACTAGGAGAACTACTCAAGTACTAACTCCCTTGCCCAACACTTTCTAGAATTTATAAACTCAAATGCCCTGGATCAACTGGTCAACACCCCACCAGAGGTGACAACATATTGGACCGGGTCATCATCCAACATGGGCGACGAGTGTTCCACATCAGAGGTCAATCCCTCACTGGTTAGATCTGACCATAAACTAATCACTCTGGATATCCACATTCCACCCCCACCCCGGTCAAAGAAACCACAGTAAAAATCTTTTCAAAAGCAAACTTCATGTTACTTAAGACAGAGGTGGAAAGTTTCAAATCCCCCATGCTAAAGGATAATGCTGCCCAAGCTGCAAAATCTTTTACTAATGCACTCTACGGGCACCTACAAGAATGCATGGATTGTAGTATCCCAAGCAAAACCAAGACTCACTCCTCCAAGAAAAGGAAACCAGTCTGGTGGATCCTTGTCATAAACAAGCTATACAATAGAAGGAGGAAACTAGTACAGAAAAGAGTAAAATCCCAAGAGGGGAAGACATCCCTGATCAGTATCAGCAAGAAACTATGATCCCTCATAAAAGTATCCAAGGCTTGCTTCAAAAGAAAAATAGCCAAGGACTCCAAAGATAACCACAAGGCATTCTTTAGCTATGTCAGGAATCTAAGTGGCAATTCCCAGATCTGCTCAGAGTTAGTGCAGAATGGCACAAAATACACTGAACTGACCGATATCGCCAACATCCTGGCAGACAGGTTCAGTGCAAACTTCACCCCCCTCTCACCCCCAAAAGGGCCCATAACCATACCAGAAGAATGAAGTGCCCCTGAAATCACAGACACTCAGGTTAAAACAGCCCTCTCCAAAGCCAAAAACACAGCATCAATGGGATTGGATGGTGTCCCAGGCTGCGTACTACATGAGCTCAAAGATGAACTAACCCCTCACCTAAACACACTATTCAAACTCAGCCTCTCCACAGGCAACGTGCCCATAGAGTGGCACACAGCAACGGTTATTCTGCTCCACAAAGGGGGAGCCACAACAGACCCTCGGAACTATCGCCCTATAAGCCTGACTAGCTTAGTCTGCAAGGCTATGGAGTGCATCATCATGGATCTCATTAACAGAGACACTGGGAACCTCCAAACACTGGACTCTACCCAGTTCGGCTTTGTTAGGGGCAGATCATGCCTCCTAAACCTGGTGGACTTCTTTGAGGCAGTTACCAAGGCTATAGATGATGGAAAGGTGGTCCATACAGCCTACCTAGACCTCACAAAGGCCTTTGACACCATTCCCTATTCTGGTATTATAGACAAGCTCACCAGCCTGAACATAAATCCCTACGTCATGAGATGGGTTGCCAACTGGCTCACAGCAGAACTCACATGGTAAGAGTTGCGGGAGCTAGGTCTGACTCTAAACTGGTTACAAGTGTCATTCCCCAGGGCTCAGTCCTAGGACCCCTCCTGTTCGGCATATACTTCTCAGAGGTACAGGCAAGCACAGGAGGACTATGGCTGACCAAGTTCGCAGATGACTTCAAACTAGGGGCTATAATTGACTCTCCAGCTGACACAGACATCTTCCAAAAGGGTCTCACTGAGACAGATACCCGGTGTCAAAACCATGGCCTCAAGCTAAATGCCAAAAAGTGCATAGTCATCCCCTTTGGAAAAAACAAAGTACTCACAAATTACCACATAGGTGGTAGCCCCCTAAATACGGAAGACCAAGTAAGGGATCTGGGGACCCAAGCAGATAGCAATTTCTCCTTTGATAATCACATTGCCAAATTGGTTAGAAAATCTTTCTATGTGGCCCACCTAATCACAAAAGGCTTTGCATCCAGATCAATAGAGGTCATTGTGACCCTCTACGCATCACTCGTCAGACCCATCATAGAGTACAATGCCCCATTTGGGATGTACCTTACAAGACACCTGCAACAGCTAGAAAGACCACAGAAGTACCTCACCAAGAGGATCATTGGCCTCAAACAGATGCCCTATGCAGTTCGACTAAAGAAAGTCCAGCTGTACTCGGTTGCATACCGCCTACTCAGAGGTGATCTCTGCCTGACATACAAGGCCATGTCCAACCCAGAATTGATGGACATGCCCCACCTAAAGAAAACCATATCCCCTCGAGTCACAAGCTCTAGGGATCTAAACATCACCACAACAATAAATAGGAAGTGATGGAGGGATAGATTCCTATCCCAGAGACTTCCCATGCTCTGGGACAAGATTCCAGTCTACATGAGGCAGAGCTCCTCACTAACACTCTTCAAGAGAAACCTTGACGAGTGGATGGGAAACAGGAAGTTTACCCTGGGGATCACTTCAGTGGCTCTGCTGGACAGAGGCACATGGAACTAATGTAAGGGGGAGGCGAAAACTAACACATTCTGGCTAGGCTTATAAATGCCTTTGGGCAGATAGCCTAGTCCTACCCATGAACCTATGAACCTATAAATGCCTGATGTATGAACTTATAAATGCCTGATAGATAGAGTACTGTGTATGATTGTGAGAAGCACCTAGGCAAAAAGACACTGGTCATGATGGTCTTTATGGGGAGTCTGCCTCCCACACTGACATTTTCCCTTTCTGGATGACATGAACACCAATACAAGACAAAATTGAAAAAAGGAGAGAAGAAACCCCAAAAAGGCACTTATCTGAAAGTGACTTGTCAACCAGCACATCAGAAGGGCGTTCAGACCGACATTCAATAATGGTGTTTGGACTCGTGGCAAAGATGTTCTGAGTGCTTTCATCCATATATATCACCTTTACGCCCTACGCCTTGCACTGGAAGCATTCATGTGATGTACAGCTTTGGTATACATGGTATATGTTGGGCTATCCTTGGCAGCATATCCCTTATGTAAGGAATACTGCAACAGTGATGTGGAAGGGCATCACATGTATCCATAATTTAACAAGGCAACATTTTACGAGACATAATAAATGCTCATAGTTTTATAGCTGATGCTGGATTCAAACATCTGCCAATCTTCAACAACAGTCTATATATATGTTCATTAGTTGATCACACCAGAATGTAAGACAAATGTCAAATGCTAAAACAAATAGATTTGAAAGAACAATGTGAAAAGTATGAATCAAGGAAGTATGTATGCAGCATACTTCATAACAGTAATAACAACTGAAACATCCATATAGTGTACACCCAACCCTACAGCTTGTTCAACATATAATAACTATCTCCTCATGGTCCTACCAGTCTGTCTTTCCATAACACAGCAAGGTTAAGCACAGTAGCACAACAGGCAGCAGAGTAATATGGCTAAAGGCCAAACTAACCAATTTTTGTCATAAGACATGAATGGTCATAGCATCAGTGTCGGGTATCAGGCATTGCACAAATGCAGAGGGCAAAAACTGAAAAGAAAAAAAAGGAGTAGATAGACATATAGGGAGAGAGAAAGACAGAGGGGCTAAGAAAGAAGGAGCGAGAGATGGTTATGGGCACTTCCTGGCTATCTTTGTAATGTGTTAATCTTAAATTTGTCATCCTAATAATTCTTTCATGCTGTGTGCAATAAAGTGCTTCAAATAAGGACTAAACAGGGCTAACGTAGAGGAACGATGATTAAGACATAAGCAGGAAACTGGTGGGTTAATAACATCTGTAGCCAACGCTTCCACATGTATAATATTAATATAAAAAAATATTAAATAATGTTTGACATATTTCTGGATGTCAACCCTAGACACTATACAAGAGCAGTTTACAGACTTGATCATTATCTGAGCACACCACACAGGAACTCGTACTTCATCTCATATTTGAAGGGACCCTGAAAAAGACTGAAGCAAAGGAGAATGCAGGCATGAGGTTTCATCACAGTAATGACAATTGTAATATCCCATAAAATGTACATTCATCCTACAGCCTTTTAAACATACACGTTTAACTGTCTCCTCATAGTGTTAGCAGTCTTTCCTTCTGTAGCTCAGTGAGGCTAAGCACAGTTGCACAACTAGCAAAGTTGAAGTTAAAACTTCAAGTTTTTGCCAAAGGACTTTAAAAAGCCATTTCCAGTTATTTACCACTACTGTGAGATGCCAAGTTTCACACAAATTCTGAGAACAAAAATTGGTGGTTTATTAAAGTGTCATCTCTGGCCATATGTATTTTGTGTGATTGCATGTTATGATCAAATTAAACAAATGCGGAAAATGCAACTATTGTACACACTTAATTTGTGGAGACACACTTTATTTAAAAGCGAGAAACATGACTTTACATCTTAACACCTTCGCCAACTGTGACACTATAGGAATCATATATATAGCCATTTGTAAAAAATGTTCCTCCTTCTATGTGGGCAAGAGTGAGAGAAGGCTTAGGCAGAGAATATATGAGCACCTATATGATGTCAGGGTAAGAAATGAAAAGAAGCAAGCATTCAACAAAATGTGAGACCCCTGGATACCAGTTTTTTATTTTGGAGGTTGTCCCCACTAACCCTAGAGGTGGCATGTGGGAAACACTTATTGAATACAAAGAATTGTATTGGCAACTCCTTCTTGATGCAAATAGGAAATTAGGGCTCAATGAAATGGTGTCGATAGCCCCAGTATTAAAACTGAGGGCTGCAAAACTCTAATTTTATATATATATTTTTTAAATTGTATTACATATATTATCAGTACAAACAATTAATCTTTTAAATACTTTTAAAATTTTTAAAATGTTTTTAATATTTAATATTCACTATTTTGTTAAGGAAAATGTTTTCTATTTTAAGATGTATTATTAATTCATACCACTAGATGGCTTTACTACCTTATTTATTTAAATACACCTTTTGTGAAAGACAGTATTTAAGTCATAAAGTTTATTAATTACAATTAAAGTATTTTTATCATGTTTTTAATATACAACTTTTACATGATGAGTTTAGTTATTGTAGAAGTTTAAATCTTTGTATTTTAACTTTATGGCTTTATGCTTAAAAATTTTATGTATTCTTGCACTTTAAGCACTTTACAATACGATTGGTCAATGCAGTGATGACAGAATTCAAATGGTATATAAAAACACTAATTAAACAATATGGCCAGTATTACTGATGAAGTTGGGGACAAAACGTTTGTTGGATGTGTATTTTCTTGTGATCAGCGTTTATCTGGAGTGTTGAAGTGTCTTTGTGGCTGCTTTTGGAATAAAAGCATTTATATACTTTCCAGGATCAGGATTTATTTGTGCTTGGTACAGTGGTTTTCTACTTTATCAAATTAAACACATTGAAAGGGTTGATACGATAGTAGTGAAAATGGGGACAAGTGGAGGGTAGAACACATGGGAAAGAATAACTCAATCTGCAAAATGGTTGTGGGAGAGCACTTTAGCTAGCCACTTCTTCACAAACTAACTCTCTCTCAGACACCTGTGGGAGTGTTGGATGGGCATCATCTTGGCTATTCAGTGCAGGACTCTATCAATTCTGGCAAGGCAGGTACTAAGGCCCCTCTGTCTAATGTCCTCCACCAGCCCTGTCAGCCCCCGATGGGAGACAAATTCCACCTCCACTAGCACTACTCCCAGTGGGTACCACTGTATCAGACCTTGGGGCAGAGCTTCCTTCTGCAGTTTATTTATTTATTTAACATTTGTTTGTTTTACCAGGATAGTCCGACTGGACAGCTAGTGTCCATTTTCAGCCGAGTCCTGGGGAGAAAAGCTCCAAGAAATTACAGTGTGAATACATGGTTGTTTAAAATAATAACAAGTAGTAGGATGCTGACATTATTTAGAAGGCAAGACAGTTAAATGCAATAATAGTAGTAAGATAACATGTGGTAGAATGCTAACATGTAAAAGGCAAAAAACGTTAAATGCAAGACTTGCTCATAGTACAGTTATGTGATCAGAAATCATTATAGTAGTAGTACAATATATGTACTTAAGGTACTGAGAGTTAAGTACATATTTACAGTATTTACAAAATATACAGTGCACATAGGTGGATAAACATGACAGTGAAAGTATGCATTAGAAGCCTCAGGGGGTAACCTGCCTACAGTGGGGGGGGGGGTGGATTCAGGAGGGTCATTGCAGTTGCAAAGGGGGTTAATGAGAAGGTGTGATCTGAGGAGGTCTTTAAATGTGGATGTGCGATTTGTAACCTGAGGTCAGGAGGGAGGGTATTCCATGCTTTTGCAACCTCATGGAAGAATAGGGCTTCTCCAGAGCTGTACTTGCATGGATTGACTTCGATCAGGGATTTGTTACTGGATTATAGTTCCCTGTTGGAATTGTGTAACTTTAACATGCCAGTTGGGGGGGGGGGGTTCTCAGGCTGTTATAAAGTTTGATGAGCTATGTGGAAATTCTAACCAGTGTGTAGTTTACATAGGGATTGGCAGAGGTGGGAGTGTGATTTAGCATTGGCTGTAAACATAGCTATGTTGTTTTGTAGCATGTGAAGAGTTTGTTCAGGTCAGTTTTATTAATGTTGGTTAGGACTGGGGCGGCATAAAGTAATGTTGATAAGAGGTGAGTTCTGGCTATGGCAATTCTAGATGTGGAAGTTAGAAACTGTTTGCTGTGATAGAGGCATCCTAGTTTTTTGTGGACTTTAGAGATAGTTTGGGATATATGTTTATTGTATTTAAGTTGTTGATCAATTGTGATGCCTAGTAGTTTGGTCTCTGGTACTGGGGTGATGGGGGGGGGGTGTTGTTACCTGAGTGAATGGAGAAGGTGAGATCATTCGGCTTAGTTGGGTGGAATAGCATTATTCGTGTTTTCTTTGGGTTTAGTATCAGCTGGTGATTGTTTAGGCAGTTTTACTTTTACAAGTTGGTGTTTTCTTTTTTGGTGCAAGTGTTTGGTTTGAGCTGCAATGGCTGAAGGGAATACTACAGTGTTGGAGGATTTCCAGAAGCTCAAGGATTTGGTGCACACCCTTACTATTCTTGTTCAACAGTTGCTACCTACGCCCCTGGAGGTAATGAACGTGTGACTCAGGGGGAATTGCATTCTGAGCATGACTTTGTGGATACTCCTCAGATTTTACGAGGTGAGGTGGTGGATGAGGAGGATCCCGATTTTCCAGCATTGAACCCGGTGCAGGGACAAGTTTATAACCACAATAATGGTGTTCATTTTAATAATGTAAATGGTACATCAACGGGCACATTGGATCGGTGGTTTAAGGGGAATATACTATCTACGGGCCTGTTGAGTATGGATTCACTTTTGGTTGAATTCAAAAACAAGTTGCTTGAATTTAGAAAAATACAGCAGGAGAAATTGTATTTTCGTGATTGCTTAAAGGTGCAACAAATACCCAAATGTCTCCATATGTGGAAGTTCCCTAATGGGATTGTTCCACACTCCCTTTATCACCAAGAACTTTTGGCCCTCTTCGACTGCCATGGTTGTGAGCTCCTTGAGCTTATGTGTAAACATAACAACAAGGCTTTGGACAAGCTGCAGGAGGACATTCGTGTCTTAGATGGTAGGATTCAACAAGCGGATGTTTGGGAGCAGAATGAATTACAATATGACCATGTGTTCCAGCAAGTAGATGGTATCACGGCAGTCATTGCTAACCACAAATCCAAGAAGTTGGAAAGGGACAGATGTGCTTATCAGGGCGGTTATGCATACCCTTTACCTCCATTGGCGCAGGGTAAACAGCATGGTCATTTCCAATCAATGAACAGGGAAGCAAGTGTTTCCAATAACAGGAGCGAGGATGCCCCTTTAGAAGAACATGGGCCGAGACGTTGAGAGAGGATCAGGAATCGAGCTCGACAACAGTGGAATCCTTACCCGCAGGGCAACAATTGGAAACAACAGGGGCAGAGGTTTGGGCAGAACTTCAAAACGAGGAGATGATTGAGGTGACTGCTGACAAACTGAGTGTTGTTACTAATTCTAAAAAAGATTTTAAAGTGTACAGTTACACTGATGTATGTATAACAATGCAACATGCTGATTTGCTCTGTAAAGGTTTTAATTATGTACCAAGCAACAAATGTGATATTGGTGAACTTGTGTGTGATCTTAAATTGTATGTGCATAGACTTAATTTGAAATTTATGCACAGGAATGATAATGATGTTTTTAATATTAGCAGCAAATGTTTGAGGATGCTTAGTACTTTTAACCCTGAGCTTTAACCCTGAGCCTCATTATATTATTAAAGCTTTTGAAAAAAAATGTGTGAAAAGGATTTCCATCATTTTTTAGGAAAAATATTGCTGATGGTAATTTGACTGAAGAGGAAAAAGAATTTTGAATGAATTAAGACATAAGAACCTGAGAGTCATGTAACCAGACAAGGGGGGAGGGGTGGTTGTAATGTTAAAGGATGACTACATACAAAAGATGTTTGATTTATTATATAGTAACACTTATACTGAAGCATCCTTGAACGAGGTTAATATTGCTTATCGTAAAATAGAAAGTGACCCTATGGATATGTTGACACAGGACCAGATAGATATTGACGAATATAATTATATGTCTACAGATGTTCCCAAAATTCCTGGGATCTTTGGGATCCCTAGGATCCATAAGGATTTGGTCAACTCCCCACTTAGACCCATTATTAACTCCTGTTGGTCCAAAACTATCTATGTCTCTAAGTATTTGGATCATAAATTGAAAGAAAGGGTCATGGCTATTTCACATCTTTGCCAGGACTCCTGGCACTTTTTGGAGAAGTGTAATGGCTTAGACATGGCTAATGAGGATATTATTTTCTTAACTATAGATGTTAAGGAACTTTACTGTTGCATCCCACAGGATGTTGGTTTAAATTGGTTTTCTGAATTTTTGTAAGAGGAATTTGGGTTACCTCAAATAACACTTATGCACAATTGATGGATTTGGTGCTCAAAAATAATTACATCTATTTCAAGGGACATTATTTTAAACAGTTGTTAGGGGTGGCCATGGGGTCTGCCTTTGGCCCCCTTTTTGCAAACATAGTTATGGCTTGGTGGGAAAAACACCATCTTTTTCCCTCTCCATTTTATGATAATATTACATTATATTTAAGATACTTGGATGATTTATTTTTTGCCTGGAAGGGAACTGAGGAAGGCATATCGGAATGTATGAGTTTTATCAATGGGAGTACTACTTTTTTGAAATTTACATACACTTTTGATTTAACCAAGGTATCTTATTTGGAAGTGTTATTGGCTAAAACTGGGGATGGTTCTTTAAAATCAACAATATATAAGAAACTAACGTATTCCAACAGCATATTGCATTTTTGCAGTAACCACCCTATGCAAGTCAAACCTGGTATTATCAAGGGACAGTTGGTAAGAGCAGCCCGGATGGGTCTAGTTATTCTGACTTCTTAGAGGAATGTGACTTCATGTGTCAAATGTTTATGGATAGGGCTTATCAGAAGTATTTAATTGATAATATCAGGAAGGAAGTGGTTGACAAATACACCAAGGGGGTTTACAAACCCAATTTGAATATTCCTGGGGAAAGCTCTTTGCGGTACATTGGATTAATACCTGTAACTGGCACAGAAGGGAACCCGGATGATCATGTGGGGACCCCTATGCGAAGGGTGAGTGTTACATGTAGGGGAGCTTGGGTGGGGAATGAGCCCTCCTGCTCCTTTGTGTCTACTTTCTCTGGTGACAGTTATGTTATGCAGGACATAGTTAACAAAAATTGGGTTATTTTTAGAAGTGAACCAGTTATGGGGGCTTTGTTTGGTGAATATCCTGAATTTGTGTTCAGGAGGGGTAGGAATATTAAAAATATTTTGGAGTATGCTAAGGATACCAATATGCAATGAAAATGGCTGCTTGTGGAATGTTCAGTCAGTGTAAACATATTTTGATAACATCTAAGGTTAGGATATGTAATAGGGAAATTAATATTAAGGGTAAATTCAGTTGTCACACACAGGGTGTTGTATATGCTGCTTTGTGTTCCCAATGTCCCAGTTTTTATGTTGGAAAGACCCAACACAAGTTGGCCCAGTGGATATACGAGCACCTGTATGATGTTCATTGGTGTGGCAATAACAATGCATTATATAGGCATATTAATACATTTCCTGACCAGTTTTTGGTGTTGCAACAGGTCAAACAAGGGGACAGAGGTGGCCCTTGGAGATAGGTATTGGAAGACTAGGAAGTCTGGTGGCAGGTCTTCCTTAATGCCCATGTACCCCCAGGATTGAATGATGCAATTTCCATTAGTAGTAAATTGAAGCTCAGGGTTTTAGATAGGTAATGTTTATCTGTGTAGACATATATGTATACATATGCATTTTTTTATGTATTTTGTATAAATGGTGCAGTATATATTTGGCAGTAGTAACTATATTTCTATATTTTTTGTATATATTTTTTGTATTCATTAAGATGTATATTCACGTTTTTTTTGAAGGATGATTTAATGTCCATTTGTAAAATTATTTAATTGGTGAACAGGGGATAATCCAATTATTAACGGTGTGGGCTGTAATATAAATGATGAGTTCTTGTAGGGTAGTTTTGTCTGATGAAGTTTGGTCATTCTACCTTATGAAAGTGCTTACTTCAACTTGTTTTTACTGTGTTGTTGCAGTAAAATAATTTTTGTGTTCGTACTTTACAGCTGTGTGGCTCATTTTTTGTTTTTACAAGTTGGTGTTTTTTTTTTTTTGGTACTTTGGTAAGAGCCTTAAAGTAGCTGGCTGGTGGTAGTGAATCTACCTTATTGTCTGGATGGAGGTGGCATACTGGGTAAATCTCTGACAACCTTTCCCAGGTGTGGGTATGTCTGTGTGAAAATCAAATCCCATAGAGTGTGTGTGTGTGTGTGTGTATGTGTGTGTGTGTGTGTGTGTGTGTGTGTGTGTGTGTGTGTGTGTGTGTGTGTGTGTGTGTGTGTGTGTGTGTGTCAGTCAGCTACTTAGAACAGGGACACAGATTATGGAGAGAGAAAGGTGAAGTCTTATTTTTGGCCTGGAGAGGAAGTCCAGCCCCAGGTCTGGAGTGTGCTCCCTGCGTGCTCTTAATGGAAATTCTTCTTGGTGCAGAGAGCTGCATCTGAACATACTGTGTGTATCTATTTTCTTTCTAAGTGAATGTTCCCTATCAGTGTCAGTGGTAAGGACTGAAGCTCCTTAATACTGGCCCAGAGAAGGGACATCACAAAGTGTATGACTGTTAGGAGTAATTGTTCAGACATATTTACAAATGTTTTCATTAAGGATCCATATTTCCCAAAGTATTATGTTGCTGTATTTTCTTCCTCAGACTTTAGGCCATTGTATATTTCTTACATCATGAACAAAAAATGTGCTATTACTATAGGCAATATTAAAAAGATTACAGGTGACATATATCAAAGTTATCTTGTCTATCATCCATTATACACAATATTGTTATTTGCCTCACAGAAAGAGGTTCTCCGGTTCGATCCTTGGCTGGGGTGCCTTCTGTGCGGAGTCTGCATGTCCTCCCTGTGGTCACGTGGGTTTCCTCTGGATGCTCTGGTTTCCTCCCACATCCCAAAGACATGCTGTAGGTGGATCAGACACTCTAAATTGGCCCTAGATGTGAGTGCATGCATGTGTGTGCCTTCTGTGGAAGGTTGGGCGTCGGGCTGGCAACTCAACACCGTAAAACTCCACTGCCAATCATGAGCGGACACGTGATCTGCTGTGGTGACCCCTGACTGGGAAAAGCTGAAAGAAGAAAAATACACAATTCTGTTGTTACAATTCATACAACTGGAAGTTGCAAACGTACTTCAGGTTTAAGTATATAAAAATGCTATTTAATTGTGAAACATATCCAAACCTGGATTCACACCCTCCATTACTTGTGATGTCACTGAGAACTTAGTGCATAACACATTGAGCCACAGAAAAAAGTTATATAACAGGTGTATTTTATGCACTCAGTACTGTCCACAGTGCTGACTGAAGTGCAAGGGTGTCAGTCTCATTTGTGATACTGACAACATGACAAATACATTTTTTGAGATTTTACCTTTGACAGTTAACTGTTGTTCACTGACAGCAATAACCAACAGTCAACAACATATAATGTCAAGCTTTGCACAAAGGATAAAGCCAACAAAAAAAATATATTAGTGATATAATTTCTAGACATTAAAGTCTTATACCATTAAAATGTTGATGTTAAACATCTCTACTTTCAAACATACATCACCCTTGATAGATTTGATCTGTGAAACCATGAAATTAGCTTGAAGAATTGACAAGGTTAACAGTGTTTGCCACATCAACACTGACATTAATAGGTAGAGAAGGTACAGCACATAAACACAGCTTTGTAATTCAAGCATTTTGCAATTAGGGATCAATTAACCAATGTAGTCACATGTGCCCTTTGACCATTCACAGTAGAAGTCTTACTGAATGGGATATTTGACCAAGTTATGCTACAGAAGCATGTCACAGGGCAAATGAGCATATTCTTCCCTTTTATGCATTTGTAACATGACTGCATTATAATTTACAATAATTTGTAAGTTATACATTTGTATGTTTAAGCTTTATATACTCAATATAACTTATTGACACTTTTACCTCATAGGCAGTTATCTTTTAACCATATTTATTTATTTATTTATTTCCAGTTTGATAACCGGGGATGTCCACTGGGCCCGAAAGCCCGTTTTCAGTGGAGGCACGGGGAAAAAAGCTCCGATTTACAAACACATGGCGCACTTAAAGCTCCATATTATAAAGACACTGCACACTTAAACAATTTACAAACAAGAAAAATAAAAAAAAATTATACAGATTGTATTTGTAGCACAGAAAAAAAATACAGAGTTTCATTTTATGATTGAGGTGAAAGATACATTTTATGGAAATGGTGAAAGATACAATTGCAAGAAGAGGCATATAGGCAGTGGGGAAGTGAAGCTATAAAAGTATTTACATAGAGTTTATACAGGGGGAAGAAGATAAAGAAGTAGAAGGTGGGGGCTGAAGAAAAGAGTTGGAAGAAAGAGAGGCTGGAGGGAGAGGATTGAAAAGGGGAAGTGAAAGGATCTAGGTAGGAAGTATGCAATTACATTTCCATTTTTGGGAGAGGTGAAAATGGAGTAGAGATTTGGATTTTTCTGGGCTTGTAGTGATTCTTAGCAGGGGAGGAAGCAAGTTCCATTTATTTGCTATAGTAAAAGAAAGTAGTAGGTGGCCAGGGGGTCGTTTAGGTTTGTGCACTGTAAGAAGATTTTGGTGGGCTGATCTTAGGGGCCTGAGAGGAGTGTAGAAAGGCAAGATATTAGATAGTGCAGGGCAAGCGGTGGGTTTAAAAATTAGTTTGTGGGCAGTAGTAAGTTGGAGGTAGTCAAGATGATTAGGGAGTTCAAGCCATTGAAGACTATGGAGGGAGATGCAATGGTGTGTAGAATGCCTAGAGGTAGTAGCGAATGCGGCAATTTTGTTGTAGCAACTTTCTACTTTTCAGGAGATAGAAGCTGTGAGGTTGGTTAGAACAGGAGCACCATACAATAGAGAAGGTAGAAGGAAGGTGGAGGCGAGGGTTTGTCTAGTAGCTAATGAAAGAAAGGGGGCATTTCTATAAAGCATGCCGAGCTTCTGGTGTTTTTTTTATGTTTAGTTGAATATCATCATTCTCTTCATCATCTCTTTCCATTTCTTCCTATCTCTGCATCTTCATAGTATATAATCAACTTGTGCATCTTTTGAATATGAGTATTAAATTTCAGGTGTTCATCAATGGTAACACCAAGTAGTTTGGCACAAGAAACAAAAGAGTGCTTAGCAAGTGGGAGGGCTTTTGAGGAGGAGAAAAGAATGATATGGGATTTATTGGCATTTAGGGAGAGATGGTTTTGAAGCATCCAATTATCTGTGAAGGCCAATTGGGTCTTTGCCTGGAGCTCAGGAAGGCTAGAGGCTGAGCAGACTAAAGTGGAGTCATCTGCATATTGCACTATTTGAGAGTGTGAAATTGCAGAGTGAAAGTCATTGATGAAGAGATTGAACAGCATAGGTCCGAGAATAGAACCCTGTGGAACTCCGGTAGGGGTAGGAAGGAAGGTAGAGGTACCTGTTTGCCATTTCATAGCTTGGGATCTATCTGAGAGATAACTTTTGAACCAAGAAAGGGAATCTAGGGAGAGATTGAGGTTAGAAAAGTGGTTAAGAAGGAATGTGTGGGATACAGTGTCAAATGCCTTGGAAAGGTCAAGAAGGACAGTGGAGGCAATATCTCCAGAGTCACGGGCATGGTTGACAATGTCTAACAAAGAGAGGAGAGTAGTAGTGGTACTGTGGCCAGGACGGAAACCATGTTGAGTAGGGGTGAGGAGTTGGTTACTGAGGAGGTGGGGCATGAGTTGCAGGTGGATACATTTTTCAAGGACTTTTGAAATTGGGGAAAGAATGGCTATTGGGCGGAAGTTAGAAATGATATTATCTTTGCCTCCTTTATGAAGGGGCAGAATGTAGGCAACTCACCATAGTTTAGGAACACAAAATTCCTGGATGGATCTATTGATGAGAATGCTAATGGGTATGACGATACCATCAGCAGCAAGCTTGAGAAAGAGTGAAGGGATATTGTTGGGGGCATTGGAGCATGGCTTGAGTTTGGAAGTTTTTGATACAGGTGGTTGACACAGGTTTTAGATAAAAAGTGTGAGGGGGGTTAGGGGAGCAGGAGTGGGGAGAGAAGGAGGAAGTAGGTTTAGGAATAGTGGAGGGGGTGGATTTGTTGAAGGTTTTAGTAAGTTCAGCTACAGAGTTGATAAAGAAGGAGTTAAAAAGGGTTGCAATTTCTGTGTCAGTCTTATTGTTGTCGGGACAGGGATTGGATTTAGTACTGGGGTGTAAAAGGGAGCTGATGGAATTCCAGAATTTTTTGGGATTATTTGAGAGGGTAGACTGTAGTTTGGTGTAGTATGATTTTTTATCTGTTGTGATAAGTTTTTTGGTTAGACTGCGGAGTTGCTTAAATTGAAGGAGTATAGCTGGGTGTTTATTTTTATTGTAGAGTTTCCATGTTTTATCCCTTTGTAGCATGAGAGTTTTAGTGTCCTTAGTTAGCCAAGGGGCAGAGTTGTATTTTACTCATTTTGTTCTAGGTGGGGCTTGGGAGTTTAGGATTTTAAGGAAGGTAGTATTGAAGACTTCTAAGGCTTCATCTAGAGGAATAGTTTTTAGTATATCCCAATTTGTTATTTTAAGGGTTTCAGAAAATATAGAAGGGTTAAAATTGGAGATGTTATGAGTGTGGGCATATTGGTGTTGGTGAGGGAGGTGTTGGGCAGCTTGGTGAATAAAGGCTGGAAGATGATCACTTATTGAGTGAGGAAGTATACCAGTGTCAGAGATCTTATTAGGATGGCTGACTAAGATCCAGTCCAGGATGGACCCTGGGGGGTTATTTTTGTTAGGTATGGTAATGTCATTTATTAGTTGAGTAAAATTATAAAGATTGATAGAAAGAGTGGGAGAATTGTTATCAATTTTATTCCAGTCGATGTTGACATCTCCTAGAATGTAAGTCTCAAGTTTGATGTTGTTTGAAGCCCATAAGAGAATATTCTGTAGGGTGGAAGTGTTTTCACCAGGGGGAATATAGATGGCTATAATACAGATACTTTTAAAGTTGTTCATTTTGAGGATTCCTATGATTAGTTCAGCATTATTAAAATGAGGAATGGGATTCTGGTAAGGGCAGAGATTTAGCAGGCAGTTGTAGATTAAGGCTACACCACCTCCTTTTTTGTTTTGGTGGTTGAACCGAAGAGTTTGGAAGCCAGGAGGTATAATTTCAGAGTTAGTAATGTGTGGTTTTAGCCAGGTTTCTGTGACTGCTACTATGTCAGGTACAGTGTGATTTAGACAAGCATGAAAGTTTGTTATTTTGTTATTTATACTCTGGGTATTAATGGTAATGAACTTAAGGTATTTATGGCTGTTTCTAATAGAGGAGGTAGTGGGAGAGAGATTGTTACTGGATGTGGGCCCAGGGTTGGCATGGATGTCACCTGCTAGAGCAAGCCAAGAAAAGGGAGAGAGAAAGACAGACTTTGGATTGTGACATGAAGTTAGAGGGAGATACGGTTCTGATTTGATAGTAAGAGGTTTTAAAGAAACTGTATGGAGTTTTAATTTAAAGTAATGAAATGGGCTTGGTTGAAGTAGAGAGGGGATATTAAATAAAAGTGGAATGTCAAAGGGTGGGGAAGGGAGAGAGTGGTGTTGGAGGGGAGGGAGAATGAAGAGGATAGTTTGGTAGAGGAATAGGAGGTTGCCTTATAGAGAGTTATTAGGAGGGGAATACATGTAAAGGAGGTGAGATGAAGTGGAGGAGACATGGATGAATAGAGTAGGATAGATTTTATAAGAGGAGGCAGAGAAAAATGGGGAGACTTTGGGGATGTAAGGAAGAGAAGTATATGTGAGAGTGTAGTCAGTGAGGGATAGAGTAGGATATATTTTAGAAGAGGAGGCAGAGAAAAATGGGGAGAATTTTGAGAAGTAAGGAAGAAAATTATATGTGAGAGTGTAGTCAAGTGTGCGATAGAGAGGGGGAGGGGTAATTCATTGAATTGCAACTAGGAGGGGGAGGGGCAAATAATTGGGATAGGTTGGGGAGAAATGTGGAGGAGATTCAGGTGACTATAAATGTAGATGCACTGGGGGTGGGTGGGATTTTGGGGTAGGGTAGGGGAGCGGAGTGAGCCTGTAGGGTGAATGGAGCGGGTAGAGCCACTGAAGGAGAGAGCCCAAAGAAAAACTATCAGTGGAGAGCTGAGTTGGTAAGGTAAGTTTGGGGATGGGTAGAAAGTAAAGGCCTAAGTAGTAGGGATAGTAGACAGGATAACTTAATAAAGGTGGTTTAAAGATAATCTCCTAAGCCAGTAAATGTAATAAAAACTTTGCTGTAAGCCTATTCTCTCTGACATATCCTCTGTAACTGTACTTACCATTGGCAGAGGTGTTACAGACTTAATTAGACATGCAATACTGTTAATGAGTCACACTTTTAAGGCACTAGCTAGCTAAAGTTCTGAATACTAATTGTTGTACTGCTAGCACATGTGCAAGGCATCATGCAGGTCATCTTACCATGTTTACCTACCCAGTGCTTCAAAACAAAAATATTAATGTCTTAGGGATTAAACTTGCAGGATTTAAGTTCTTTTGGGAGAACTATCTTACAGTTCCTGTCAAAGTATGATATATTCTATAACGGTACTGCTTACACTATGATTTTAGTTTGTATTCTTAGCATTTGTATTCTTTGCAAACTGTGTATGTGATGTATGCATGTTTCACAGTTGTGCTTGTAATAAAGGTATAACATATGTGGCTACTGCTATGATCCCTTAGTTTTATTTCATGTGTTTCTAGAAATGTTTTTCTTAGTATGTGAACAAATTTCTAGCTTGGGAAGCTTAAGTATGTTAAATTGACCTTTCTGAAAATGTTGTATGGTAAAAGTGCTGTACATGCCTGACATACATTTATTCCATTATGAAGGGTTGTGAGATTGCCGCTGTGGTTGTTGGTGAGGGTTATTGTAGGACGTCTTGTTGTTTTATTAGATAACTGAGTGTTGTGTATACTTTGCAATTTTTTTATAACTAAGGTTTAACAGTTGCTATTTCAGTAATCATTGACTTGTATTATATACAAAACATATAAACTGCCTATATTTCCTTAGAATTGTTGATACATGTATGACTTTAGAGGCTTATTTTAGGTTACAATTCCATTGTATGCACTTCACTAATGCTGTTCTATGTTAGGGGCATAAGCAAACTTATTTCCCTCTATTCAGTTCTGTTATAGTTTGGGGGGGTGATTTTATAGGACTGTGTGTTAGAGGTCTGTATTCATATATATATATATATATATATATATATATATATATATATATATATATATATATTTAGACACACATAGTGATTATTAAAAGTTAACAATGATGTCTGCATAATTGTATTTGTTTATAGCTCAGCTTGCAAGCAAATACCCCCTGTTGGTTTGTCTGATTGCATTTTTTTACTTCAGTGAAAGGGTATGGCACTTAATCAGCTGTGACATGTAAACTTTCATTTTCAGATGCAATGAATAAGGCTGTAGTCCAAGTCTTCCATCTAAACAGCTCACATATCTTAACAAAAATGTTAGCTGACAGACCCTTCTGTGACTATGTCTGATGTCAGGTGGCCAATGATGTGAATGCTGTGGGTGGCCATGGCTATGACTATGAGGCTATCAGGTATAGAGCCAGTAATACGATTAAAATACAACAAAAAACTAAGGTCAGTTAAATAGGAACAGAGAACTACTCTGGTGGTCCTGTTTCTTAACTATCATTAAGTGAAACAGAGGAGTTCCTATTGAATGTAAGGTATCCTGGCAGCTCAGTGCCATTATGGATATGGGGACAGATGTGCAAGACAGCCATAAGTATATTTGCTAAAACTGCATTAGAGTTATAATTGTTATGTTTTAGTGATCATCTTCTGTTTAATGTTTATCATACCTCTATTAATAATCTCTATTTTGATTGCCTAGGCATATCTGGTATGGAGGTTCCAGGATAAACTGCACATGGTATAAGCATGCCTTTTTTTTAATTTTCTTTGTTTATATATATATATATATATATATATATATATATATATATATATATATATATATATATATATATTTATCATTAAATATACCTTAGTGAAATGTTTACTTGACTTGCATATATTATTGCTTTATTCAGGTTTACATAGCATATGTCTGGTCATTTGTTCTTGTATTTCTCCTTTTGTTTTTGGTATTACTAATATAATCACAGGTGACGCTGCTGCCAGCACTGTGGAGCTCTTACTACCCGATGTTGGAGAATTAGTAGCTTCTGATGATGAGGATGATGGCTGATGATTGATGATGATGATAATGATGGTGATGAAGAGGCACAGTCTGGTGTTGCAGAGGGTATGTCTGACATGGAGAATGTGGCTCCCACATCTCCTTTTTTGAGTTTGGACATAGTATGCCTATGCATAACCATGACATAGAAATATTTGTGATAGGACAGGTTGAAGATGACATGGTTGACCAAAGTAGTGTGGGTACCCCAACTGCAGAGCTGGCAGAGTCTCACACACTTACAATTTTTAATATTTGACTTCTTTACATCTGCGCTACTGGCCCTGACAGTACATACTTGCTGCTAACCTGATTAATCACTCACACACTTTTGTGTCAGGCTTGCCCTCATATAACACCTCCCTCCCCCATTGCAAGTGATTATGACTGTGCCTTGACTTTTGCACATTTCTTTGTGACTTAGGGCTTCCTATGTCTGATGTAAAGAGTGTAGACGTAACACTTGCTTACTCATATGTTTGATATTATCATGGAGTATGTACTGAATTGCATGTTTGTTTTATTCTGCTTAAGTCTGACATTATTTTGTCATTCTCTTAATTATAGATGCAGTGTAGTATATTGTAGTGGTTGCAGTACTACAGTTTTGATAATAATTTAATGTATAGATGAAAATGTTTTATGTTAGTGAAGCACAACATTTACATTTGAGGATAATTATTTATCTCTTCATTACAGGTCCATCACTTTCATCAGTTAATGCTACTGCTGAGGTTTTTTAATCTTGGGTCACCTATGTCTGATGCTCAAAGAATGCAGCTAATACACTGTTAAGTAAAGGTTGATAATTTTGCATGAATCACCAATATTGTTTACATGTGATTAGCTTCTTTTATCTTTCTACTTAGTGATTATGTGCATTTCTGTCTGCCTTTTTAGCCAGGGCCATAGTATATTGGGATCACCTCTGTCTGCCGTGATCATCCCCAAGTTCTTCATCTGGCTCCTCATCTGTGTCAGTTGTCCAAGTTGGCCCTGTCTGTACTGCTAGAAACTATGGTTCTTGGTCTTGTTCTCCCTGCTGCAACTGTTTTCTAACAGTAATATTAAGTGATATGCAAAGTAAGTCAGTATTTTGACAGAAGTGGTTGGGTCATACTGTAGAGCAACTCTAGATATATCTAGACATCAGAAACATGACTTGAGCATGCCAAAAACATGGTATACAACATTTCTAGTTTGTGTGTGTATCACTGTAACCTTGTTCAGTGGGCTGTATGGGCTTCTCATGGCTGTCATGAGCCAAAGTTCCATTGCATAACCTGCATCTCCACTAGATGCCCTTGTAGGAAGCTACATCTGGAAAATCATAGGCAAAGGTCACTGGTGTGCCATGTGTGGGATTTGTGGAAACGGCAAGGGTTATCTGCATAAACATTACAGATGATACCTTGTTTATTACAGACCACCTGGCAGTTGATGTCAGGTGATATCATTTTCTGTTTTTATAGTTCCTTCCCTGTTTAGCAGTTGGACTTTTATTTCTGTGTATTTGCAGTCTATGGCCCCAGAACCTCAGAGAACTGTACAATGGCACACAAGTTTTGCATGTTGGTAGCTCTTTACAATGGATTACAAGCAAACCAGATATGGTCCCATAGATGTTGCAACACTGAGCTGACATTGATGTAGCATTCTGGAAGATGAAGCCTTTGAACCCCTCACTGTGTCCCCTGTGGGTCATAGAATAGTGCCTGCAGCTAGTATATGTAATGCTACACATACCTTGCTTTCCACCAGGATGGGTTCCCCACAAATCCCATGGGTCGTTAAGTGATGGGAGAGTATGCTGACTATTGGCAATATGGTATTCCTGTCCAACCTGTAGTGGTCTATTCCCTCATGAAGTCCATGGCAAGTCAAATATAGACTAATCAGACTACACCCTCTAGTCCATGATCTGGGTAGCAGAAGTAGCCTGAATTAAAGCCTGTTGCTCATACAGATTAATGATCACAACAGAGGACATTTTACAAAGGGTCTTGGAATTTAGGGCTAAAGAAAGAGCAGCTTGTAGGTGCATATTTTGTACATTACTGAATCACTCTGCTATGATGATTTGCTTAATTAGCATGTATTTCAGCTCTTTACACCTTCATTAGTATATTTTGCTCTGCACCCTTGCTTTGCAGCTAGGAGCAACGTGTAGAATTTTTTCATGAATAGCAAACAGCTCTCTCATCACTACTCATCATGCACATGGGCTTAGCACAAAATGTAAGGTGTTCAGGAATCCTGGCCTTTATCTTTAATTTGTTTGCAACTGTGATTCTAAAGATATTGGGGGGAATTTAATAAAGCCTACATTGATTTTTTTCCCATGTAGGTATAGTGGCACACTGCTTACACGAAAGTAAGCAGGTGTGTGATCCAGTAAACAGACCTGCACGGTGCGCGCAAGTGCGCCAACACAGAAGTATCTGTGGCATGCAAATCACCTCATAAGCATGTGAATTGCATGTAAATGAGGGAGGGAGAGTGATCCTGCAAGCAGATAGGCAGTCCTACAGACCTTGTGTTGCTGTCCATAGTGTACACAGAAAAATTCCATGTACAGGATGTAAAACAGACAACAGGAGATGTAAATGTGCAGGTAGATGGGCTGAAATAGCATAGCAGACACATATGTGCAAAACTACCCACCATGTGTCTAAAACTGTATGGAAAATAATTTAAAATACTTTTACTTTTTAATAATAATTTGGGCATGTTTGCTCAGTGCACCACAGTGCACAAACATGCCTTTATGAAAAAAAAATCAAAAATAGTGTAAAAAAATGTATTATTATGTGACAGTAAGATATTATAGGACCCTGCATGGAGTATCTCTAATGGTGGAATGGTCATGTTGCTAAGGAGGCAAGGCCTGGAATGGTTTTGTTTCCAGGTTGTGTGCATGGATCCCTATGCAAATGAGCTGGGGTTACTGAATAGCACAAATCGGTGTCCATGGCCACAGATCCCATCCATGTAGGCATAGAACCATGTTGTTGTCCACAGAAGAGGTAGCTGACATCAAATGTAGGTGTGCCTGAGGACTTGTGAGCTCATTGGAGCTCAGGGGAGCCTGTTTGCATGGCTCTCTGCTGAGCAGGGTGTATGTGTACAGTGTCTGTTAAGTTTTGTTTACCTTCAGGGCATCGGTTTCATCATGTTTCTGTGTGTTTGCACTGCGCATGCTGAGCATGACCTTTCATGGGGGTCTGTACACTGAGTGCTGAGCACTGTTTACCTTCACGGTATGTGTTCGCATAGCGAGCTGCAGTACTGACCAAGGAAGGCTGTCCAAAAAAAAAAAAAAATTGGCTGAGAATGACACATCCCTATCTGGCAGCCTGTGTGGCTCAGTAGGTAAGGGACATTAGCATGGATGATGGTGTTGATCGTTTGAATCTGGCAGTATCCACATCTTTTGCATGTTAGGTAGTCATATGGTGGTATTCCCACAGACTGTCATACCCTCAATCTGTTAGTGCATGAAAGCTGGACAAAGCCAAAGAGAATGGGGGGACAAAGGACCAAAACTAGAGATCGACAGTCAGATGCTATGATTCACCTAGAAGGTGGCTAGTATAAATGTTGTTTACATCGGTACAGAATAGCCAAAGGATATAATGTCCAGCACTCAAATGTTTGTCTGTAGTTAGCACTATTCACTGACCACATTATACAAGATTTTACCGGAACACCAGGAATGTATGATGAACAGGCCAGACATATGGGGTTAAATGTTGGAAATTATGAAAAAAACATGTACTGTGAGAAGTATGCAGACTGTCACACTGTATATGGTGTTACATTATGTACCACAGTCATATATTAATTACAGCACACAGCCGGGGAATGCTGTGGATAATGTCAGGGGAAGTGCTATTCTGCAGAAACAGGTGCAGTTGCAAAATGTCTGTAGCACACAAAATCTTGGCCTGTAGTGCAGGTAGCTCTGGTCTGGAGTCACCTTGTAGGTACTGACAGTCCCACTGGGCATGCTCCTACACTTAGTTAACTTGAGCACAATTCTGTTGCCTCTTCCTCACAAAAACCTGCTATGTGGAAATATGTCTTTACATACAGATAGCTACCTATAGATATCTGTCTGACCCTATCCCCCTCCCACATGCTTAGTGTATCCATCAATATGTACCCCATATACATATAATACCTATATATATATATATATATATATATATATATATATATATATATATATATATATATACATATACATATAGTATAACTATATATTACAATGATACATAGACTTCCCACATATATCTACATAACTTGTATACATAACATGCACACAAAGCAACATTTATAGAGACATCCCTGTTATGCACACACACACACACACACACACACACACACACACACACACACACACACACACACACACACACACACACACACACACACATACACACACACACATATATATATATATATATATATATATATATATATATATATGTATAGAGAGAGAAAGATATATATATATATATATATATATATATATATATATATATATATATATATATATATATATATATATATATATACATATATATCTATATGTGTGTGTGTGTGTGTGTGAAAATGTATGAATTTCCCCACGTACCCGTGGAATACTTATCTGCACTCACACATCAAAACAGTTGCCCAAAAGGAACCAAACCAAGGCCACAACAGTACATAATCCACTCACCCATAGATCCCTGAGCCTGTGGAATATCACCTTGTAGACAGACACAGGTGAGCAGATGTACTGTACAATGGTTCAACACATGCCTTGGACAGGCCACATTGTCCCTAATCATGTTTGCCTATCTAACTGCAACCAGCCACATATATCCATACTGCTAACTTTACAAACATAGCAGGGATAGTGACAGGTGTCCCACTCCTAGGACACTAGATACAATAACAGTACCAAGCAATATCACTCTGCAGGCCACACATGCTGTCTAACACAAGGTTACTTTATGTACTCCACAAGTGCATGTGCCTGCAACCAGATATACAGCAGATGTAACCCATGGCCCATGTGATAAGTACTGTGAGCTATTGTGTGTAGTCATACATAGTTACAGGTTCTAATCTCACATCAACCCACACTGTGTGTGCATGTAAATATATCCCCATGCAGCACTATGGACAAGCCCATATGGGCTATCTCTGTACAATGGTTATGCATTTTATGGCCCTGTGACTAGCTGCTGGCCTCTACATTGCCCTCCACTATAAGGCCTGCTGATGTTATCCACCTAAAGAGTGCTGGCTTTCACTGGAGTATCAGATAAACTCTGTGGTGCATGTGATAAGTACTGCAAGCTAGAGGGTGTAATAGTAGATGGGTAGGGGTGCTAATTTCACAGCAGCCAAGTTTATTTCTGTGTGTGTGTGTGTGTGTGTGTGTGTGTGTGTGTGTGTGTGTGTGTGTGTGTGTGTGTGCGTGTAAATATATCCCTGTACAGCACTACAGACATGCCCTTATGGGTCATCCCCGTGCAATGACTATGCACTGTTTGGCCCTGTGACTAGCTGCTGGCCCTAACATTGCCCTCCTATGCATAATCATAACTGATGTCTGCTACCTGACTGATCTGGACACAAGATATTTGTAGATGTGTCAACTCCATCATCACACCTTCCAGATTTGTAGGGTCAGATAACCCAGGTGACATGTAGCAAGAGTAGCAGACCTTATCACAAAGTATGAATGCATGAATACGCTGACTGGTCCCATTGTCCCTGAAAGACTGTTCTACACATATGCATTTAAGGCGCCATGCACATATATTGCCACACCTTGCTGATGTCATATTTCTGCTGTGCTGCCATGCCATCCTGTGCTGCTGTATTGCTGCCATATGTCCATAGTGTATCCTCTCAGACTCCTGGAACAGAAACATACATAAGTCCATGACACAACTGTCATTCTGTAACACTACCACCAGTCCAATATCATGCAGCAAGAATACACAAAGTGTGATATGTAGTCATGACACATGCCAGCATGCAGTACCTGTTGTAGCCCACAACACAATACTGTACTACACAAGTACATTTCAAGTGATATAGGCACCCTGTGCATGAGACACATAGTAGCATTTCCCTGCATGGATTGCACGGATGGCAGGTATGTGTCACAGGTATCATGACATGCACAGGGTGTGGTGAGGGGGTTCCAGAAGCTTAGGCTGTGCCAAATAGTTGATAGCATGTGTATGAGTCAGGGGGGTGCGGGTTAGTTGAGCCATGGAGAGGTGCCGTGTGTGTCTGTAGCTAACCTGCATGAGACAGTGGTGTTTGAATGTGTGTGTGTACACAGTGAAGCCCAGTGCTAGCCCTACACATGTGTATGTTGGGCAGCTGAGGAACATACATGGTAGCGTACACATTTCATCTTGTCTGGCCACAAACATGGGAACTGGCTCTGTCAGGACTAACACTGGCACCACCACACCCAAGGTCAGATACGGTGTTAGTACCTAACGGTGACTGCAAAATGCTGAGACTGTGTCCCCCACAGGACCACCCAGGATCACATCCCCATGGACTGCCATGTCATGGTGTGGGCAGCACACTTCCTTCTGCAGCACTTGAGGTACTGCTACTATGGAAGTGTGATTGTGTATGACCACGTGGACTCTCATCAGCTGGTATTGTTAAGCTATGTCCATGTGTCCGATGCTCAACCCATCCAGACGCTTCAGCATTGACAATGTGTGGTCCAAGACAGACACTGTCTTAGCCCACTGTCTGTCCACTGCATCAGTGAACTGATCCAGAGTGTCCCCAATGCGGTGGAAGCAGTCACCAATGTCAGACTGTGCTGCATCCATAACCCTAAGCATCCATCTGGTGTTGCATTCAGAATGTGTATGTGTCTCCAAGATGTCCCAAAACATGTGCAGAGTGACCCATGATGTGACACCTGCAACAGTAGGTGGATGGACAGCAGCCCTCCTATGAGCACCCCTGTCAATCCGCCTGTGTGACCTCACCAGATCTCTGGCTATGGCCAATGTCTACACTCACTGATGCCATAGTTGCCACACTGTCCTGTTCTATGTTGCCACCCTCTGACTGTATAATATCTGTGGCCTCTGGGGACTATGTGTGGGCATACTGACTGCATGTGGTGACAATGGGGTCAGAAGAGGGATGTACTCATCTGGTGTTCACTAGCAACCATGGTGGGTTGAGATCGGTAAGGTAAGAGACACACTTTATACCCATCAGAATATGAATGCTAATGCAATAGCTGTCTATCAACCTACTTTCTTTGAAGGGGCAAACCGTTGCACAAGTCCATATCTGTGGGCCTTAGCCCTCCATTACATATGGCTGTGTCTAGATCCCTTGTTTTAGAGGGTTGGGTGTATGGTAGGACTGCAGCAGCTACCTTTACATACAGCTGTGATTGCTACAGGCTGCAGCTGCTGCTGCAGCCTAACACATATAGGGGAAGTGTGGGCAATTTTGAGGACAGCAAGCTGTATGTGTAACTGTGGCAGCTGTATCAGCCCTATCATTACAGCAGAGCCAGGGTGAGGGCTCCATGTACTGTCCAAACGAGGCATGTGATTAAGGTACATCTGTTATGCAATGGTGACAATAACACAGTAGTAGGCAACATATAGTTAGGCTATACAGATATGTGCAGTGTGACCCTACCTGTAGGCCTCTGACTTGCAAAACTGGGTAGAAGTTCATTAACTAGCAATAACCTGTTCAGATTAAGATTGTATGACTCATTCATTACTTGCTGTCTTCACAATAATGTAATTGAACTGCAATACAAAACAGGATTTGAACCCAGGACTGTGTGTGGCAAAATGTACTGCATGCAAGGCATTTGTCAGATTGTGCTACTGAGAAACTGAAAAAGAATGTGTATTTGCAAGATATATGTGCACAAATACAGGCTATGACAACCATTTCTAAATCCATCAGTATGTGCATGGCTTTATATGGCCGTATGTCTGTACCATGGTCCCAGTTGTACATGTACTTTGTCATTGCTGCCTTAGCAGGTGTCTTTCCAGAAGTTGCTGATAAAAGGGCACATGTACCTGCTATCACAGGCCTCACTTACATCCATTATTATTTCTTTGGCTATCTACTGGTGTATTATTGCACCAGAGTCCAAGGTACATTCCCATTTTTCCCATTAGTTTTTATTTCAGTTGCATGGCTAATGACTGTAAGTGGCAATCAGTATGTGTTGCTGGAAAAAGATGTTGGAAGTCAGATCTCTGTGGTGTGATGGATTAATGCAGTGGGCTGTAGGCAAGAGGGGCCGAAATTCAAAACTTGGCAGAGGCGTTTCTTTTGTACATCTGTCTAACAATGGTCTTTGTCATTCTTTTGGCTGTTCCAGTTAGGGGTCGCCACAGCATATCATCTATTTCCATTTCTTCCTGTCCTCTGCATCTTGCTCTGTCACACCAACCACCTGCATGTCCTCTCTCACCACATCCATAAACCTTATCTTAGGCCTTACTCTTTTCCTGTTACCTGGTAGCTTCATCCTTAGCATCTTTTTTCTAACAATGGTATCCTCTCTAAAAAAAATTTAAAGAAAAAGGGATGATAAGAAAGTGGTGAAATTGGGGTAAGCAAGGGGGAAACATAGTGAAAGGCAGTTAAGAATGTGTAGGAAGGGTGTAGGAAAGAATCAAAGCTAGCCATATCTTGTACAGCAACATCTGTGCATTTTGACAAATTCTGTAAATGAATTTAGACTCTCAATCCTCAGAGAGAGAGAGGTGAGGACAACATAAGTGTGTTGTTGCACCAATTAAACCAGATTAGTGGTGTCCAGTGGACACGTGTGTGACATGGAGAACTATGTATGGCATGATATGTTTTTTTTGGGACAGATGTCCATTTTTTTAAGGTGAGAGTGGAATGTAGGGGAAGGGACATAGGTACATGTGAGGAGGTAAGTTGGGTAGGTGAGGATGCATTTGCAGACAGACAAGACACACAAGACAGCAGACAGGGGCTGTGGTACATGAGAAGGGTAAACACCTTGGATAGTGAGGGTGTTGTGGGATCCAAGTCACACATGCCTCCAGGTGGCAGTAGCCTGACTCATGTCCCCACCCATCGGACAGTACAACACTGCTCCTTCACTGCCCCGAGAGTGGCTGTGCTGGAATCTGCATGTTGTCAATCTGGTGCAGGCTGCATTCATAGCTCTGGTGAACAATTCTGAGCACCATCACCGGCAGTTGATACTGGGTGACTGCAGCCCCTCCACCACCACTCCCATGAGGAGGTTGGGCCCTTTCCCCTGAGGAAGTTCCACCCAATGCAGCAGGTGGCACAGGACAGAGGAGGGGGCACCATCAGCCTGGGGCCCAGATGTGCTAGGACCCAGTGCCACAGCCAGTTGAGGCAAGGTAGGCAGATCACCAAGAACCAGCCTACCTCGACATGCTGTGGTAATGGAGGTATAGAAAAAACTATAGGTTAGCAATTAACAAAACATTGTTAGTAATAACAACATTGCAGAACAATGGAAATGACACAATTACATATCAGTGCATATTATGTGAAACACAACAATAAGTAACAGAATAGTCAGTATAACAGCATGCCTGTAACAGTTACAGCATACAGCCAACAAAATAAGTAAGTTAACAAGATGTGTTAATATGAATCCATTATAATACATAACAATAATAAAACAGATGTCCAAAAAACAGTTAATGTAACAACATATGTTAATAGTAAATCATAACCAGTGAATAACAGTAATAAATATATGAAGATAAAGGGTGGGGAGAGAGAAAATCAGTCCATTAGTAACATTGCTGCTTACTTCCTTGACAACAGTACTACTATCTACTCTACAGGTCTGTATTTTCTTTATGTTTACAGTGAGTACAAGTCCCCTGTAGCTGATGTAGCATGTACATACCTCTCAAGCTATATGAATGGGACACTATGGGCCAAACGGTAATAACTGCAGGTACACACCTACACAGAACACTTGCACATCAGGTGGACCTATATAACTACCAAGGAGTTCTGTGGGCTGAAATGGTGATACTTTGCAATCTAGGTACTCATTGCCATGGTATTCCTGTAACAGATGGATTACACATTATTAATTACATAACATGAAATCATGACACTTGAAAGACATATATGTGTACAGTACAGACACTAAACAGCAGTCATGCCTTGACTGGCAGGCATGTGAATAGAACCCAATAGCAGTGACTGCAGGGGATATCTGCATGGAATGTATTAATCAACTGCAACAACTTTTAACAGATACTCCAGGCATACAGCCATACCAGGATATTCAGAGCATTTAACAAACTGAGCTACTGACTCACTAATGATTACTAACTGAGTGATATTTTCCTAGAGCTTACCTGGAACCAAAATATGACCTGGCAGTACTACTACATTGTTATACTAGACTGTAGTGACAGTAGAACACACATGCATGAAATACAAGCATAACACATAACATAAGTAGGTGTGCTATATATCAGTATAAACAATGCTGGTGTACACAATTTATTGTTAGTGGGTTGAAATATCTGCAAAGTCAACAAACAATATCAGTTCTTGGAGTGAGCTACTTCACCCATATACCTTGATTACTTGATATTTGTGGATGACAGAGCACTATGTGAACAATATTGGCCTAGAAAAAACCTTGAATGGTACTATATAAGGTAAACAAAACAATTGCCAGCCATTATATTTGCATTCTACAGCTATTACAGTGTTATACTTGACTACAGCACCTTAGGTTACAGCCTGAATGCATACAGCTTTACTGCAATGGTTACAACAACACAATCCTGATGTACACCATATTTTCCTTGGTGGTACTAGTATCGCTTCATGTTTTATTGCTGAACAGCTGACATTATTAATTTCTTACAATACAGCTCTAATTCCACATTTATTGCAATACAGACTTTACTGTTTATACTTTAATGCAGTTACTGGTATTGCCTCATGTGTTTATTGCGCAAAAGTTGTCATTATTCATTTCTTGCAATACAGCACTATTTCCAAATTTATTACACTACAGACTTTATTGTATATACTTTAATGCAGTTACCGGTATTTTTTCAAGTTTTTATTGCATAACAATCAGCATTATTAATTTCTTGGAATACAGCTCTAATTCCACATTTATTTCACTACAGACTTTATTGTATATACTTTCATGCCATTAATGCTTTACCCTTTCTTGCTTATTTCACTACAGTTAGCAGAATACATTCATACTCACCACACTCACAGCACAACCTGGCCAGGTGCCTGGCATGTGACTCGACATTGCGAGCCTTCTCTTCTGCAGCTGTTGGGAGAGAAGCTCACCATTATGCACACCAGTTTTGCAGACATTCAAATTAGATATTCGTGAAACAGAGGTAAAATTACTAAACACACTTGCAGGCCATTCCCTGCCTGAGTTTCTTGGACCCTGGTGTCCAAGAGTTCCCCCTTTCTTCATTTCAGGTCATCATGGTTAGTGACGACTCTACTCACTTGTGCGGGGGCTACCACTCACACTGGTGAGTTCTCTGGCCAGCTGGTCCCAGGCCTCCACCTTATACTCTGAACCCCTGAAACCTCCCTGCAGCAGCTGGTCTTCATAGTTTTTAACTAGGCATCTAACCATGATTTTGGACTCCAAAATGCCCCAACAGTGTGCCCGAAAGCATGAACATTCACCAACACCAGCCATAGCACCCATCAGAGGAAGAACTCCAATGGATTCTGCTGTGTTCTCACCTGTTGTGCTTAATATAGGCTGTTTTCCTGCTTTTACACGTCATTGGGCAAGATTCAAAAAAGTGTTGTGTTGCTTAGCACCACCCAAATCAGCACAGCTGAGCTGAGAAGCATGAAAACTCACAGAACCACAGTCTTAGTAGAGATTACCAGCATGCAAACCAGCCAAGCAAAGCAGTGCACAAATATTGGCAGCAATTATCATGTTTATGCAGCATTTAGCAGGTCTAAGCAGGTCTCAGCAGAGCTTAGCAGAGTGCAGCGGAGCCATATAATAAATTAGTCTGCAAAATTTGTATATTAAAATTAAATGCTAATTTCCCCTCCATGTATACAAACCCCAGACCTTCTGCACATGAAGTCATCACTCTACCCATTTAGCTACACAGATATTAAGAAATCTGCTATGGCTTCACATATACCACTGAAATACATATAAGCAATGCTGAGCTCTTCGCCATGCAGTGCAAATATGCTTAAACATGCTTAGTCATCACATTTAAATTAATAATTAATGACATCCAGTTTCTATTTTCAGATTTCTGGCAGGTGTCTGCTGTCTTATCTGTGGGCAGCACTTAGCATTGCTGTGCTCTGTGCCACGTAAACATGCTTTTCTTTTTTTTAATAAAATAATAATAAAACACTACCACAGTGCAGGGAGTCCCTTAATCCTCTGTGGACATGGTTATCACTACACCACTTCCTGCACTGATTCAATAACTGTGTTCCTTGGCTCCCCCTCAAGACATGGTAACATTCCATATAGGCTCTACACTGTGCCCGCACAGATTTTATTAAATCCTGGGGATTGTTTGCTTTGCAAATATGCATGTAGTGTCCAGCATGGTATGAAGGAAAAACAAGCATAAAAATTTAAATAGCGCACTGGTGACAATTTCTCACAAAGAAGGAGAAACATTAATACTATTGCTCTTTTAAGCATAAAAATGGATGAACAACATCATTTTTAACTTTTCAAACCTGCAAGTTATTAGTGAAAGAGCAAGATGTGGTGATGTTTCAACAGCAACAGAGAATGTTGAATGCAAATAGAGTAATATACTTTATACATATCAGTTTTCAAGTTTGAAAAGGCAGGCAATTTTGGAAATGTCATTGGTTATGTTTTTAATATTGATTTTTAAATTGTTTAATGGAAGTCCCATGTATGTTACCTGATGAAGGATTTTTTTCAAAAGGTTGTGGATTGTTTAATAAATTAAATTTTTCTATGTAGTTCCAAAGTCATTTTGTATGTTATAAAAATATCAGTTTTTAGTTGTAATAAGGAAAGTGGGTGTAAATTCAAAGAGATGAAATTATCTCTCCACATTTTGGGAAAAGAACACTTTTTCTTTATCACAGTCCCCAAAACAACAAACCAGGAACCAAACAGTGATAAGCAAACCAAAAACTGCACACACCTATGGTAGTGAGGATAGAGAAAAGACCCAATCCAAAATTCTAAAACCAAAGTTTATTGAGGTCAAGTGCTTTCATTTCCAAAATTTGGAACTTTGTCAGAAAACAACAATTATATTGGTTCACTTTTATACCCAACCCATTGTAGCTCAATTAAGAACAACCAATCAAAAAAGAAATAACTTAACATTTAAAAAAAAAAACATTAGCAGCAATTAGAAACAGTATAATTAGTTTTAAAACAGAGTAAATAGAACAGACTTAATTTATCTCAGGAAACATTGTGGCATATAATAACACTTGCCATTTCAGTTCACACAAATCAATATGTTCATTATTTTCTCTTGTGGATCCTGTTTAACCTCTTCAATAACTAAAAACTTAAAATAATGATCATTAAAACTCTCTATATGTCTATATACAGCATTCGTTCCTCTCTTCTTTCTGATATCTGACAAGTGTTCACCTATACATTCACTAAATTTTCGGGTGGTTTTAGAAATAAATCTTTAAAGTGGTAGTGTTCATTAAATTCTAGGTCTTAAACTGAATGTCATAATTTACAATAAGCACAGTAAAAGTTTGTAATATTTTATAAACAACTTACGATACTTAAGTAAACTCTAAAACTACACACATACTGTCAACAGCATTTTGTTCATCCATCTGAGAAGTTTCATAGAAGGTTATGCAGTTTTGTCTGTGTGACTTGATTGTTAAGATACTTAGATACCTATGAAAAATTATGACAAAACCAAACAACTAAATGCTAAACAAGCCTCCATATTTCACTCCCCTAATTACTTCCAGCAGGCAGTCAACAAACTAATAGAAAGATCATTCCTGAATGAATTATTCATTCTAGGATACACCCTCTTACCATCTGGTAATATTTCACCTTCTGGCTTCCTCAGGGAATTCTGAAGCCTTCCTGCAGCCTGTAATGCAGCCACGCAACAAAGACAGCCTGACCTCCTGGTTTCATTCTACCTTTTTATGTCTTGAAAATCACCTGTAGACAAACCTTGCTCCTGCTTGAACAGTTTCCTATGCCCTCAATGCCTGGACCTGATAATATCTGCCCTTCATCCTTGTATCACTGCAGAATTTCATCACCAACCCTCTTAAACACATTTACAACCTTTGCTCATCACTAATCTAATGCCAAATATCTGGGAATCCTCTTTTGCTAGAATACCACAATAAACCAGTCCCTCTTCTTACAGTCCCATCTATATCATCTCCATCCTACTAACCCTTGGCAAAATTCTTGAAAACAGATCATATATTACCAGCTTACAACTGACAAATAAAAAGACCACTAACTCCATCAAGCAGCAATGATTCTGAAGAGGTAGGTGTACAATAAGTGCTCTACAGAACCTGACTGATAGCATCTTAATTCATCGGAATAACTGGCTCTCTTCTCTGACTTAACCTTTTCCTTTCAAGTGGTCATCCACCCAGTTCTACCTCATCACCTGCAAGACATTGTGGGATCAACCCAGATGCCAATGCATGGTTCAGAGATTTTCTATCCAATCATTTGTTCCTGGTAAAGATAGGACCCAGCATTTTTAACAGTTCTCTCATTTACTCTGGAGTCCCATAGGAATACATTCTAGCACCCCTTCTGTTCTCAGTCTTCAACAAACTTCAGCTACAAACTTCAGTTAGAACTGCCCCATTTACCACAATTTCTTTATGTAGATGATATGGTCATGTATAGATATGGTCCCTGACATCATATAATTGGAACTCAGCTTCAAAAGGACTTTCTTCAACTACAGCACTGGCTAAGCTCCATAAATAAATCCCATATTATTTGGCACCTATAAAGATTATCTAAATCTCCCCAGTATGTTCATACCAATAACTATGATAACAATTACATTGAAATCCACACCTGTTTAAGATATTAGGGAATTTGTATAGACAAATTTTGTACAAAAGTTCTATGCGGACATAGAAAAGTTGAGAGCCAAGATAAACAGTTTTCCCTTCTGGGCCAACAAATTATCTAAGTTCCTCCCAAATTCAGCAAGGATCACTGTAGGAAAAGTCATCTTCCTTGTTCAGTTTGAGTATGGTCTCCCTTATTTGCATCAGCATGTGTTGAAAACATTACCACCTTTCAGAGTGACTTGATAAAATATGTCGATTCATATATAACTTGCAATAGAATGAACACCAATGCCTTACTCTTTCAAAGGCTAAGAGGTTTCCAGTACAAACCAGGTCAAATTTTCTTCTTCTTGGTTTATTACTCTTTGAAATACTCAGACTATCTATCCTCCCCTCTCTCTTCCAAATGCTTTACTGCGAGTCAAAACTCTAACCTAAGCAGCCATGCCAGGGCTGGTCCTTCCCTACAAACCTTTCTCTCAGACTGAACTCTACTACCTACTGCTTCTCTGTACTGGTACTCAAACTAGGAGTCATTTTCTCCAGATTTAGCTGAACACACAAATTACTCCCTGCTCAGGCGACAGTTCAAACAATACATACTAAAACTATCCATCTGAAGAGTATGTCACCTAAACGGATATCTTTAACTGTGTAGTACCTTTACCTCCCACTTACCAGACCACCTAATTCACTCATTCCTCCTAAACTGATTCAGTTTACCACCTCATTACTGTTCTGAATCCCCTAAGCATAATCTAGTCCTGTTTCATCTTACTGGCTTTTCTTAGCTTTATTAACCTCACTAATACTGCCAGTATCTCCACCACTTCTACTCCTGCTACTTTAATTCTATTTTTCCATTGCTGTTCCACTTATGTACCTGTACATCTATTTAATTTGTTACATCTTCTGTGTATATATTTTATGTCAAATGTTATATGCTTAGTCAGAAAATTTTTTTTTCTTTTGTTACACTAGAGTTAAACTCTTGCTGAGCCTGTAACTGGCAATTACTTGATTAGTGTTCTACCCCATAAAAAATAAACAAATATGCATAACAAATTTAAATGTAAAATACCATATACTCAGGCAGATCTGGTTTTAATTTAATATTTCATCCACATTTCAAGTATCTTCTGTATTGCAATACTATCCCCCTTAACCCCTGTTTTATGTACTGTGGGAGTAAGCAATCACCTATTCTCTCAGCTTCCCTCTCTTCTAACCACACAAGGCACTCCCACAGGTTTGCTTAGTATAAGGATAAGGTGCTTTGTGTTTATTTTGGTTGGGCTGCCATCTGTGGGACATATGTCACTTGATTGTCTAGTGCTGCGGTGACTAGCTAGATCCTTGTAAATGGCTGGGGCAAGAAAGTGCTAAGATGTTTTATGCAGCCATCTCTGTTACACCGGTAGTGTGCTGACATCCATGTGGGAAAGTGCCCATCATGCCTGCAGGGTAAGGGAGAAAAGGTCAGAATGTGAGGATGGACTCTGTCCTTCTGCAGTAGAAGTCCAAAGAGTTCTCACTACTACAACAGTGAACTTACTTAAATGTCACCAGTTATGGTAAGTTGTCACACAAACATGGCACTATCTCCATGGAATGAACTTACAAATGCAAATGAAAGAAATATTTTGGAAAACATGCAGTTGTCTGAGAGCAAGAGGTGGAGAAGAAATTAAGCAAAATAACAGGAAGATGAAAGGAAGAAGTTCAGAAGATGTAATACTTCAAAAGACAACACATTTGGATTGCTGTATCTAAAAAAAAGGATGAAGTTTGGTAGCCTGTTTGATTTCCAATCAAGACATTAGACCTATGTGAAAAAGAGCCATATTCTATAAATTTCCAGGAGGGAGAAAGCAAAATGTCAAATAAACATTTTCAAGAAACACTCTTAGTCTTGATCTGATAGACAGACAGACAGATACATAAAGAACTTGTATTGTGAGAAACAGTCTATTATTTTGATATGTTACTAACTTAGAAAAGCAGTTTTGTTAATAATGCATATATGCATATCTGTTTCTTTAGATTATTTGCTTGTACATGTGTTTTTAAACTTTTCAAAAGCAAACTTCACATTACTTAAGACCGAGGTGGAAAGTTTCAAAGCCCCCATGCTGATGGATAACGGTGTCCAAGCTGCAAAATTTTTTACTAATGCATTCTACGGGCACCTACAAGAATGAATGGATCGTGCTATCCCAAGCAAAACCAAGACTCACTCCTCCAAGAAAAGGAAACCAGTCTGGTGGACTCCTGCCATAAACAAGCTATACAATAGAAGGAGGAAACTAGTACAGAAAAGAGTAAAATCCCAAGAAGGGAAGACATCCCTGATCAGTATCAGCAAAAAAACTACGATCCCTCATAAAATCATCCAAGGCGAGCTTTGAAAGAAAAATTGCCAAGGACACCAAAGATAACCACAAGGCATTCTTTAGCTATGTCAAGAATCTAAGTAGCAATGCTCACATCTGCTCGGAGTTAATGCAGAATGGCACAAAATACACTGAACTGGCCAATATTGCCAACATCCTGGTAGACAGTTTCAGTGCAAACTTCACCCACTCTCACCCCAAAAGGGCCCATAACCATACCAGAAGAATGCAGAGTCCCTGGAATCACAGACACTCAGGTTAAAACAGCCCTCTCCAAAACCAGAAATACAGCATCAATAGGACTGGACGGTGTCTCAGGGTGCATCCTACATGAGCTCAAAGACAAACTAACCCCTCATCTAAACACACTGTTCAAACTCAGCCTCTCCACAGGCTATGCACCCATAGAGTGCTGCACAGCAATGGTTATTCTGCCCCACAAAGGTGGAGCCAAAACAGACCCCGGGAGCTATCACCCTATAAGCCTGAATAGCTTGGTCTGCAAGGCTATGGAATGCATCATCATGGAACTCATTAACAGAGACATTGGGAACCTCCAAACACTAGGCCCTACCCAGTCCGGCTTTGTTAAGGGCAGATCATGCCGCTTAAACCTGGTGGACTTCTTTGAGACAGTTACCAAGGCTATAGATGATGGAAAGGTGGTACACACAGCCTACCTAGACCTCGCTAAGGCCTTCAACACCATACCACATTCTGGTATTATAGACAAGCTCACCAGCCTGAACATAAACCCTATGTCACAAGATGGGTTGCCAACTGGCTCATGGACAGAACCCACATGGTGAGAGTTGCGGGAGCTAGGTCCGACTCTAAACCGGTTACAAGTGGCGTTCCCCAGGGCTCAGTCCTAGGAACCCTTCTGTTCGGCATATACTTCTCAGAGGTACAGGCAAGCACAGGAGGACTATGGCTGACCAAGTTTGCAGACAACTGCAAACTAGGGGCTATAATTGACTCTCCGGCTGACACAGACATCCTCCAAAAGGGTCTCACTGAGATGGATACCTGGTGTCAAAATCATGGCCTCAAGCTAAATGCTAAAAAGTACATAGTCATCTCCTTTGGAAAAAACAAAGTACCCACAAACTACCACATAGGTGGTAGTCCCCTAAATACGGAAGGTGTAATAAGGGATCTGGGGACCCAAGCAGATAGTAATCTCACCTTTGATAATCACATTGCCAAAGTGGTTAGAAAATCATTCTACGTCGCCCACCTAATCACAAAAGGATTTACATCCAGATCAAAAGAGGTCATTGTGCCCCTCTACTCATCCATCATCAGACACATCATAGAGTACAACGCCCCATTTGGGATGTACCTTACAAGACACCTGCAACAGCTGGAAAGACCACAGAAGTATCTCTCCAAGAGGATCACTGGCCTCAAACAGATGCCCTATGCAGCCCAACTAAAGAAACTCCAGCTGTACTCGGTTGCATACCGCCTACTCAGAGGTGATCTCTGCCTGGCACACAAGGCCATGTCCAACCCAGAATTGATGGGCATGCTCCACCTAAAGAAAACCTTATCCCCTCGAGCCACACACTCTAAGGATCTAAACCTCACCTCAACAATAAATAGGACGTGCTGGAGGAATAGGTTCCTGTCCCAGAGACTTCCCATGCTTTGGAACAAGATTCCAATCTCCATTAGGTATAGCTCCTCACTAACACTCTTCAAAAGAAACCTTGATGAGTGGATGGGAAACAGAAAGTTTACCTGGGGATCACTTCAGTGGCTCTGCTGGACAGAGGCACAGGGAACTAATCTAAGGGGGCGGCGAAGGCCAACACATTCAGGCTAGGCTTATAAATGCCTTCGGGCAGGTAACCTAGTACTTACCTATGAACCTATACATTCTCAGAATATGATTTAAAATGAATTAAAACCTCATACCTCATACTTACTGTCTTCTATTCTCATAACATATTCAAAATAATTGCATTTGTTTCTTATTTGAAATACATTTTGAATGCCTGCCTATGGTATGTTTGCCTTGCCCAGATAAAAATAACTATTGAATTTAATTTTTCCAAGCTTCTCACCATTTAATAATTAAGTATTTCTTGGAAAGTATATTTCAGTTATTGAGGGTATCTGCACAGACTTCTTTGCCTCCTTGAAGTCTGGCAATGTCTACATTTAGATTTTCCTGAACTTGATGCATTTCTTGTCCTCTTCATGTTGTTTTTATACCATCCAAAATATTTCCACAAGTAGCAAAGAAATCTCAAAGACACCGCAGCATAAAAACACCAACCCCAAATTTTATATAATGCAGGCGCTTTCATAAAGGTAAATACCAATACTTGTTCAGACAGATTTGGAGTTGATGTTTTTATGCTGCCACGTCTTTGCTTTTTTTCATTTTGCAGTAGTTTAACTTCTTTTTCGTTGCTAGCAAAGAAATCCCAACAAAGATTAGCTGTAGTAAAATGCTTTTCAAAAACAAAGTTTAGTTCACTTGGAAACTACTAGATTTTAAAATTGTTCAGTTCTGTTCAGTAAATATGGAAGCACCATTTCTTCATGGGGGTGGGTTTGCTTTCATGTGCCAAAATAATTTTCTGTTATTTATCACCAAGTTAAAAGAAGAGTGATATGATCAGAAAGAAGGCATGCTGCAGATTTAAATTATTCTGTTTTAGTATGCATGTTAGTATGCATGTATTTATTTATTCTTTTGTAATTGCTAATCTTAAAACAATCAAATATTTCAAATTCATATTTTATAATTCAATTTTAACACATCTGAACATGTAGAGTTTCTTGATGCTTTCACTGCTCTGATTTCAGTGCAATAGCAAACATAATATCTTCAGCAACATTAATTGCGTCTTAGTACAGTACAGTCAATTATCCATGAAGTACATACCATTCTTTGCAACCACACCAGGGATCCAGTGCTACCTGACAATTGTATTAATTTTGTCTTCTTGGCCGTCAGTTGTTGAACAAGGAACATTCCACTTCTTGTCAACAAATGCTCATATCAATCATTTGCAGAAAAAAAACACTTATTTTTTAATATACAACAATGATAATTACAACTTATACATCCTACTTTAAACACCTAGCACTTTCTTTTAAAAGATGTACTTATTGTAAACAAACTAAAATAGCTTTGTTTAACTTCAGAGAGTGAAATAATGCACTCCTCTTATGTCTTACAACTACTCACATTAAGCAAAACAAAGGACAGGTCTGTAACCTAATTGAAGAAGTAATGCCACTTGGCATATTTAATAATGCTGTTAAGGAAAGAAAAGTATAATTCATAGATCTTAATCATTAAGGCCACTTAGAAAATGTAAAAATACTTAAAAAAAATATATAGCAATCGTAGATATCAATGCATGTGGCCACTTGGAATATGTAGTAGTATTCTATGGAAGGAAATGTAACAAATCATAGAAATCAATTTCGAAAGCAAAAGAGCAATCTGTCTAAATAAAAAGGTTTTGAATTCATCAGTAGAACAAACCTGTAAAATATATGCAATGCATAATCATAAGGCCTCGAATCAAAAGATTTTTGATTTAGTCAGTGACAAGAAACCCAACCTAACTACCTTGAAACAAAATAAAAATAACATTTAGATTAAAAACTCACCTCACAGATTAACAGGTAACTTCTGTCTCAAAGAGATGAGTGCAATTTGACTAAAATGTCGAATAATACTATTATTTTACTAAAAACCAAAGCCAACACAAAGATATTTCCATGGCTAGCATTGAGATATGCTATGAAAGGAGGCCAATAAAAATCACAGGTCACACTGTTTGCAGTTGTTTCTTTTTTCTATTAAAACTGTTTGTGTTGTTTTCTAGTTTTTCAACTTTTTAAAAGGTCAGTAATATGGTCTCAACCATAAGAATTTCGACTTTTCAAAAATCTGATTTGAACTAGACCCAAATATATATGATGTACATACATACGCGCACACACACACACACACACACACACACACACACACACACACACACACACACACACACACACACACACACACACACACACACACACACACACACACACACACACACATACATGGCACACCAAAAGGTCTTCTGTCAGATTAAAGTAACAGCAAGGTATTTATTAATTCTAGAGCCAGACATATTACAAGGTAATTTGCATTATGTGTATTTTGTACTGCATTTCAATTCATTTGGGTTAAAACTATAAATTTCACCTTTTTAAGTAAACTTGACTGTGTCCTAAAGTGTATGGTACACTCATTCTTAGTTTCATAGGTACTTATTAGGTAATTGATCTGTCAGGCTCTTAAGAATCTTAGCTTTACATTGCCATGGTAGTTTTTAGCGTTATATTTTGTGTACAGATAACACCAGGACATTTACATGTTGCTTTTACCCATGAGAGACAAAGGTACTAATCTTCCAGTAATTTGTGGATACCCAATCATCCATACAAATTACACTAAAATAGAGCAAAAGAAGTACTTTGTCTTAAGTGATGTAGAATATGGTCCCATAAAGTGGAATTTTCTGTGACACATACCTGCCCTTCCAACATGTTCTGTTTATGATACAGACAAGATTGAGATTCCTTGAGATGGTGTTTACATCACCATTGGACTTATGAATGTATAATAGGTCAGACAGAAGAGGATCTGTTGAAGCTCTGTACACAAGGCAGTAATTGTCTGTCACTAGCCTGTATGATAATGGAAAGAGGGATAAAGCTAACATAGATTTTATGATTTAGGCCCTTGATTTTTTTAATGAGAAAAAGTTGTGGTTGTTTCACTTGTGACAACTGTTTGAACAAGTACATAGTGAAAGGAGGACTTTACTCAATGATTTGCCTAAAGAGTTATAGTAAACAACACAAAACTGAAAAAAAGCAATAAACTCTTGAAAGACCTTTTGGCCGAGGCACTGGAGAGCTTCAGTAGTTTGTTGAATTAAAGCTGGGTCTTTTATATTTGCCTAAATAGTGTCTAGTGCAGTGGATTGATTATATTTGTGGACCAGGATGGCATAACTTTAGATGTAAGATGTAAAACAAAAAATATTCCTTACACTAGTGGATTCATAGTAATGAAAGGATAGTTCCCAGATCCATGATTATTGGATCAATTTTCAGGGTTATGTTGTGTTGTCGATGTGAGAGTTACAAAGGAAATTATCCTTGTCAAAGGACATGATTATACATTTCTTGGCATTTAGTTTAACACTACCACCCTAACAAAGCTCTTTGCTTTAAAGACAAATCTGGGGATTTAATAAAATCCATGTAGGCATAGTGTAAGGCCTACACAGAAGGTACCATGGAGGTATATGCAGAACCCCTCTGCAATGCGCCTTGCATAATAATTAAGGCATGTTACTGAGGGAAAGCCATGTAACATGGTTATTGAAACACTGTAAGGAGTGTCTTACTGTGCCCAAAGATAAGTAACACACCCCTGCACTGTCAAAGTACTAGATATCACTGTAGGCAACTGAAAAAAGTGAAATTCAATCTTTTTTTAATTGTATTTTTTTATTATTTTTTTTTTTTGTGTTTGTGCAGCGCAGCATGCAGAGCAGCAATGGACACATGTTAGACATCTAAAAATAGAAACGGGATACATTTAATTATAAATGGAAAGGTGAAATTTAAGCAAAGCTGAGTGTGTTTGTGTGACGTGCAGTGGTGCTCAGCAGTGCTTAAATGTAGTGGAGAGTTATATATAAAAGTATAGCAGTGATCCACATGTCCACATAGCTGAATGGTTAGAGGGCCATCCTTATGTACAGTAACTGCAGGGTTCGAAGACACAGGCATATTATTTTGCAAATATACATATATGAGAATTATTCCAACTTCCACTTAAATATATTTTTTGATTACACAGACAGATTTTTAAATTTATTTTGCAAATATACATTTATGAGAAGCACTATTAAATCCCTGATTGAATTTTGTATGAATACATAGATTATTGAGCATTTATGTTGGAAATACACATTATGAAAAGTATTCTTAAACCCTTGATTGAATATTCTATGTATGGACAGACATGTTATTTATCAGGCATTTATGTTGCCACTACACAATATGAAAATTATATTTAAATCCTGCTTTGGTGCACCCTGCTAAGCTCTACTAAGCACAGCTAAGCCTTGCCAAGCACTGGAATGTTTTAGCAGTGCTTGGCTGGTTTGCACATTGCTACGCTGTGCGAAGCACTGCTAAGCAATGCCTTTTTAAGCATTGCTCAGCCCAGCTAAGCTGGTTTGCACACTGTTAAGCATTGCTCAGCATTGCCAGTTTATGTACTGCTCAGATGAGCTCAGCTGGTTTGTGCAGTGCTAAGTGAAGTGCCGCAATTTTAAAAATGGCCCAATGGTGATAAAGGATGGGAAAACAGCCTTATTTAAGTGCAACAGGTGAGACTACAGCCATAACCTGTTGGAGTTTGAACTTGGCAGGAACTATGGCAGCCCTTGGAGAGGGTGTGGACTTCTGGGTGCAGTGTTGGGGGATTCTGGAGTCCAGGGTCATGATTGGACTTCTCATTAAATACCATGACATCCGGCTGCTGCAGGGCTAGTATCAGGGATCGGAGTACAGGTTGGAGGGCTTGGACTGTCTGGCATGCAATTTCACCAATTCAACTGGTATCCCCTGCACAGGTGAGCAAGTGCATCATCATTATGATGACCTGAAGCATCGGAAGGAGGTTCTCTTGGCCACCTGGGTCCAAGATACTCAAGGCAGGAATGTCCCACAAGTTTGTATGTTTTATCATTACTTTACCAAAACCTACTGTGAATGTGTGACAGATATGCATAATGGTGTGTTTCTCTCACTACAGCTGCAGAGAACAGAGCTCACAACCTTAAAGCCCATGCAGGACACCTGGCTAGGTTGTGCTGTGAGTGTGGTGAGTACAGATGTAACTTGCAATTTATAGTCATATAAACAAAAAAGGAGTAAATTAGTAACTGCCACTAGGTATATTATTTTTTTATTGTACTGCAATGAACATGGTCACAGACCTGCACTGAAATAAGTGAGTAATGCCAGGTACAGTTCAATAAATATGAAAGCATGAAACCTGATAATGTTAAGGAAATAAAGTTTCTACTGCATTAATAATGTTAAGGAAATAAAGTTTCTACTGCATTAATAATGTTAAGAGAATAAAGTTTCTGTTGCATTAATAATGTGAAGGAAATAACAGTTTTTACTGCATTAAGTGTGGAATTACAGCTGTATTGCAACACCTGCATTATATGAACTGTTCTTCAATAAAGAATGGTAATGTATAGCAATCACTCCATGAAGTTACCCCCTAGTAAAGCTGTGTTGTGCAATGTGTGTGTATTTTGGGCTGCTGATCATGAAATCGAGTATTACATCTGCTGTGATGTTAAAACACAAAGAATACCACTAAGGGGACTGAAGGCTAGCTAATAAAGAGTGTTCTGCTAAACTGTAGATGTGGAGTTGTACTACAAGATATAATGCATTACGATATTTGTTCTGAGGAAATATTAGGAACACCCAAGGTATATTGTGTATGTCAGGATTATCTTGTGTTAACCATTGCATTTCAGCTATATGCATTCCTGCTCTTAGGTAAGCTACTGCAGGCAGGTATAAAACTGTAATAGCTGTAGACTGCAAATATACCATCTTCAACTGTACATGGGTCAAGTAGCTAACCCAGCACTCTGATATGGTTTGTACACATCACAGATATTCCCACCCACTAGGGGTTTATTGTCTACACTTACATTCCATATATTAATCCAGAGTCCACCTACTACCTCTGTCACGAATGGATATCATGCATGTGTACTCAAGTGACACTGCAGTCTTGTATAACACTTTACCTCTATTACCAGGTTTTATTTTGTTACCAGGTGAGCTCTAGGCACATATCAGTCAATCAATGCAGCAGTGGCTCCGTAGCTCAGTTGGATAAATGATAGGTGCGATGTACATTTTGTCACACACAGATCAGGGTTCGAATCCACGGACAAGTACTGCTAAATTTTGTAGAAGCATTATGTATTGTTAACAGATGTTCTCCCCACAGAAATTACAGATAAATAAATGTCTGTAGTAGCCATCAGAAAGGGTTAATAATTTGTGTGTTCAGATGTACCAGAGTGTTAACAGCATTGCTCAGCAATGTGATAAGATGTCAGAAAATAAAGGCAACAAGTATAACACTAATAAAAGTTAATAAAATAAATAAACTGTATAATCTTGGTATCCTGTATGCCAGGTGTGTCTGTGAATGTCTGCTGATAGTCTAGCCGCAAGCCTGCCACAGATGGCATGATAGTCATAAACTCATTGTACTGTGCACAATGCATGTCTCTCAAGTGTCACTCTGTCACAGACTGTGATCAGTGTTGCCTAATCCCTTGGTCACAGATCTATCATAGACATGACTTATGTCAATATCACAGTCACGCTACAACAGTCCACGGTACACCTTAGTAGTCCCCCTGACATGTAATAGTCCCATTTAGTTGTGTACCTGCAGGTGTTACAGCTTGGCCCATACTGTCCCATGCAGATAGCTTGAGAGGTATGTACGTGCTAAAGAAGCCATAGGGCACTTGTATATAGAAAGTAAGGGCAGACCTGTAGAGTATATAAGAGTACTGTTGCAAACAATATAGCCTACACTGGTATTAATGGACTGTATTTCTCTCTACCCCACCCCCTATCTGCATCATTATTTATTATTGTTATACATCAGTTATGGTTTACTATTAACATCTGTTGTTGTCAAAACATTATGTTGGGCCTAGTGTATTGTTATTGTTATCCAATACGATGGTTGCATACTAATATTTATTTATTTATTATTTATTTATTTTACATTTGTTAACCGGGAAATTCCGACTGGACCAGGTCCATTTTCAGCGGAGGCCCGGGGAGAAAAGCTCCAACATCAAGTTATACAAATACAGTACATCCAGCATAATACACAAAACAGGTTACATCATGTATGCTGAGCATAGTAATATAACAAGAATTAATAAAAACACTCCAGGTAAAAGATATAGAACATGGGTAAAAAGACAATGTCAGTCATACTTTGGTAAGAAAAGAAAATATATCAAGTAAGATTCTACAGTTAAAAGTAACCTTTCAGATGACCAAGCCTACAGGGATCAGAGCTCCAGCATGTGATCAGAGGAATTTGGGAGTTAATAGTAGTATGGTTAGGTTTATGTCTTACAAGCGCATAACCATGTACTAAGAAGGTGCGATTTGAGGGAGTTTTTAATATGGATGTGGAGGGGGCAGTGGACACAGATAGGGGAAGAGAGTTCCAATTTCTGGCAACGGTGTGGGAGTAGAGTGCTTTCCCTGCATTATTGTTAGCCTTGGTGATGGAGAGGAGAGATTTTTCACTGGATCTTAGGTATCGGTTTGTAGTATAGATAGTAAGTAGGTTGGATAATGAGGGGTTTTTTCAGGATATTTGAGAATATTGTAGGCTGTGCCCAGCTGGTGATAGTTAAGTAGCTGTGGTAGCTCAAGCCATTTTAGTTCTTTTAGTGCAGCACAGTGATGGGTTCTATAGGTTGAGTTAGTAGCAAACTTGGCTATTTTATTGTAGCATGATTCTAGTTTGTCTAGGTCACATTGTCTGATTTGGGTAAAGATTGGTGCTGCGTATAATACAGTTGAGAGGAGGTGGCTTTGTGCAAGAGTGACTCTTGCTTTTTGTGAGAGAAAGGACTTATGCCTGTATAGGGAGCCTAGTTTTTCGTGTACTAGTTTTATGGTATGTGAGATGTGAACATCAAAGTGGAGATTATTGTCTATTTCAATGCCCAGAAGTTTGGTGTGGTTAGAAGGGGAGATGGTGGTGCCGTCATTAGAGGTTATGGTAAAGGAGAGGGTTTTTATCTATTAGGGGTAAATAGTAGCAGTTTTGTCTTTTGGGATTTAGAAATAGTTGGATCCCAGATATCCATTATTCTACTGAGATAAAGGTATCTTGAGTGAGTGTACGTAGGGTGGTGGGAGATGAGGCGGAGCAGATCAGAGTTGAATCATCTGCATATTGTATGAGTGTGGCATGTTGTGTAGAGCATTTGAGGTTATTTGTGAAAATAGAGAACAACAGCAGGCCCAGTATAGAGCCCTGTGGGACACCTATGGTGGCTGGAAGTTGTGTAGACAGAGTTCCTTTCCACTGGACTGATTGTTGCCTGTCAGACAAGTAGCTTCTGAACCAGGCCATAGTAGAGGAGGTGAAGGATAATGATGTTAGTGAGTCTAGTAGAATGGAGTGGGAGACCATATCAAATGCTTTTGAGAGGTCTAGGAAAATGGCTGATACATATTTGTTATCATTCCTGTGAAGGTTTATATAATTAGTGAAAGATAAAAGGGCTGTGGTAGTGCTGTGATGTGGACGGAAACCGTGTTGTGTGGTAGATAGTAGATTGTGTGTGTTAAGAAATGTCATCACTTATACCTTGTTGAATTACCTATGTTGTTGGCCTTATGCTGTAACTGTTACTGGCATGCTGTTACTATACTGACTGTTATCTCACTTATTGTTGTGTTATATGCTATGCAGTGTGATGTTATTGCAATATTTGCAACATTCTGGCATGCGGTAATAACTAACTAACTGTTCTGTTCATTACTAGCCTATACACTTTGAAATACCTCAACACCATAGCTTGACTGGGTAGGCTGGTTGTTGGCGATCCACTTACCCTACCTCAGAGGCCATGGCACTGATTCCCAGCATGTCGGGACTCAACCTGGTACTGCTGCCTCTGCTGGCCCTGTACCACCTATGGGTGGAACCACCTCAGGGGAAGGGGTCCATCCCACTAGGAGTGGTCTTGGAGGTTGGGGTTGACACTACTACAACAGTGAACTTACTTAACTGTCACCAGTTATGGTAAGTTGTCACACAAACATGGCACAATCTCCATGGAGTGAACTTACAAATCCAAATGAAAAAAATATTTAGCAATTGTTTGAGAATAAGAGGTGGAAAAGAAATGAAGCAAAATAACAGGAAAGATGAAAAGAAGAACTGCAGAAGATGTAATTCTTCAAAAGACAACACATTTGGATTGCTGTATGTAAAAAAAAAAAGGATGAAGTTGGATAGCCTGTTTGATTTCCAACCACGATATTAGACCTATGTGAAAAAGGGCCATATTCTATAAATTTCTAGGAGGGAGAAAGCAAAATGTCAAATTAACATTTTCAAGAAACACTCTCAGTCTCAATCTGATAGACAGAGAAACAGATACATAAAACAATTGTATGGTGAGAAACAACAGTCTATTATTCTGATATGTTACTAACTTACAAAAGCAGTTTGTTAATAATGCATACATGCATATCTGTTTCTTTAGATTATTTGCATGTGTTTTTCTCTTTAATCAATTGTTATATATTTTCAGAATATGATTTAAATTGAATTAAAATCTCATACCTCATATTTACTTTCTTGTGTTCTCATAACATATTCAAGATAATTGCATTTGTTTCTTATTTGAAATACATTTTGAATGCCTGCCTAAGATATGTTTGCCTTGCCAAGTTAAAAATAACTATTGAATTTAATTTTTCCAAGCTTTTCACCATTTAATAATTAAGTATTTCTTGGAAAGTATATTTTAGTTATTGAGGGTATCTACACAGACTTCTTTGCCTCCTTGAAGTCTGGCAATGTCTACATTTAGATTTTCCTGAACTTGATGCATTTCTTGTCCTCTTCATGTTGTTTTTATACCATCCAAAATATTTCCACAAGTAGCAAAGAAATCCCAAAGACACCGCAGCATAAAAACACCAACCCCAAATTTTATATAATGCAGGCGCTTTCATAAAGGTAAATACCAATACTTGTTCAGACAGATTTGGAGTTGATGTTTTTATGCTGCCGTGTCTGCTTTTTTTCGTTTTGCAGTAGTTTAACTTCTTTTTCGTTGCTAGCAAAGAAATCCCAACAAACATTAGCTGTAGTAAAATGCTTTTCAAAAACAAAGTTTAGTTCACTTGGAAACTACTAGATTTTAAAATTGTTCAGTTCTGTTCAGTAAATAGGGAAGCACCATTTCTTCATGGAGTGGGTTTGCTTTCATGTGCCAAAATAATTTTCTGTTATTTATCACCAAGTTAAAAGAAGAGTGATATGATCAGAAAGAAGGCATGCTGCAGATTTAAATTATTCTGTTTTAGTATGCATGTTAGTATGCATGTATTTATTTATTCTTTTGTATTTGCTAATCTTTAAACAATCAAATATTTCAAATTCATATTTTGCAATTCAATTTTAACACATCTGAACATGTAGAGTTTCTTGATGCTTTCACTGCTCTGATATCAGTGCAATAGCAAACAGATAAAATCTTCAGCAACATTAATTGCCTCTTAGTACAGTACAGTCAATTATCCATGAAGTACATACCATTCTTTGCAATCACACCAGGGATCCAGTGCTACCTGACAATTGCATTAATTTTGTCTTCTTGGCCGTCAGTTGTTAAACAAGGAACATTCTACTTCTTGTCAACGGATGCTCATATCAATCATTTGCAAAAAAAAAACACTTCTTTTTTAATATACAACAATGATAATTACAACTTATACATCCTACTTTAAACACCTAGCACTTTCTTTTAAAAGATGTACTTCTTGTAAACAAACTAAAATAGCTTTGTTTGACTTCAGAGACTGAAACAATGCACTCTTCTCCACTCACATTAACCAAAACAAAGGGCAAGTCAGTAACCTAATTGAAGAAGTAATGCCACTTGACATATTTAATAATGCTGTTAAGGAAAGAAAAGTATCATTCATAGATCTTAATCAGTAAGGCTATTTAGAAAATGTAAAAATACTTAAAAACCGAAATATAGCAATCATAGATATCAATGCATGTGGCCACTTGGAATATGTAGTAGTATTCTACGGAAGGAAATGTAACAAATCATAGAAATCAATTTCGAAAGCAAAAGAGCAATTTGTCTAAATAAAAAGGTTTTGTATTCATCAGTAGAACAAACCTGTAAAATATATACAATGCATAATCATAAGGCCTCGAATCAAAAGATTTTTGATTTAGTCAGCGACAAGAAACCCAACCTAACTACCTTGAAACAAAATAAAAATAACATTTAGATTAAAAACTCACCTCACAGATTAACAGGTAACTTCTGTCTCAAAGAGATGAGTGCAATTTGACTAAAATGTCGAATAATACTATTATTTTACTAAAAGCCAAAGCCAACACAAAGATATTTCCATGGCTAGCATTGAGATATGCTATGAAAGGAGGCCAATAAAAATCACAGGTCACGCTGTTTGCAGTTGTTTCTTATTTCTATTAAAAGTGTTTGTGTTGTTTTCTAGTTTTTCAACTTTTTAAAGGTCAATAATATGGTCTCAGCCATATGCATTTTGACTTTTTAAAAATCTGATTTGAACTAGACCCAAGTATATATGACGTACATGCATGCGCACATTTGAACTATATCAAATATATATGATGTACATGCATACGCATGCTCACACACACACACACACACACACACACACACACACACACACACACACACACACACACACACACACAAAAGGTCTTCGGTCAGATTAAAGTAACTGCAAGGTATTTATTAATTCTAGAGTTAGACATATTGCAAGGTAATTTGCATTATGTGTATTTTGTACTGCATTTCAATTCATTTGGGTTAAAACTACAAATTTCACCTTTTTAAGTAAATTTGACTGTGTCCTAAAGTGTATGGTATTCTCATTCTTAGTTTCATAGGTACTTAGGTAATTGATCTGTTAGGCTCTTAAGAATCTTAGCTTTACATTGCCATGGTAGTTTTTAGCATTATATTTTGTGTACAGATAACACCAGGACATTTACATTTTGCTTTTACCCGTGAGAGACAAGGGTACTAATTTTCCGGTAATTTGTGGATACCCAATCATCCATACAAATTACACTAAAATAGAGTAAAAGAAGTACTTTGTCTTAAGTGAAGTAGAATATGGTCCCATAAAGTGGAATTTTCTGTGACACACAACATTGGACATATGAATGTATAATAGGTCAGACAGAAGAGGATCTGTTGAAGCTCTGTACACAAGGCAGAAATTGTTTGTCACTAGCCTGTATGATAATGGGAAGAGGGATAAGGCTAACATAGATTTTATGATTTTAGGCCCTTGATTTTTTTAATGAGAAAACATTGTGGTTGTTTCACTTGTGACAACTGTTTGGACAGATACATAGTGAAAGGAGGTCTTTACTCAATGATTTGCCTAAAGAGTTATAGTAAATGACACAAAACTGAAAAAAGCAATAAACTCTTGAAAGATCTTTTGACCAAGGTGCTGGAGAGCTTCAGTAGTTTGTTGGATTAAAGTTGGGTATTTTATATTTGCTTAAATAGTGTATAGTACAGTGGATTGATTATATTTGTGGACCAGGATGGCATAAGTTTAGGTGTAAGATGTCAAACAAAAATATTCCTTACACTAGTGGATTCATAGTAATGAAAGGATAGTTTCCAGATCCATGATTATTGGATCAATTTTCAGGGTTATGTTGTTATGTTGTCGATGTGATAGTTACAAGGGAATTTATCCTTGTCAAAGGACATGATTATGATTATACATTTCTTGGCATTTAGTTTCAACACTACCACCCTACCAAAGCTCTTTTCTCCAAAGACAAGCCTGGGGATTTAATAAAATCCATGATGGCATAGTGTAACGCCTACACGGAAGGTACCATGGAGGTATATGCAGAACACCTCTGCAACGTACCTTGCATAATATGAAGGCATGTTACTGAGGAAGAGCCATGTAACATGGTTATTGAATCAGTGCAAGGAGTGTGTTACTGTGTCAGGAGATAAGTAACACACCCCTGTATTGTTAAAGCACCAGATATCACTGTAGGCAACTGAAAAAAGTGAAATTCAATCTTTTTTTATTGTATTTTTTTTTATTTTTTTTTTTGTTTTTTGTATTTGTGCAGCACAGCAGACAGAGCAGCAATGGACACATGCTAGACATCTTAAAATACAAACCGGATACATTTAATTATAAATGGAAAGGTCAAGTTTAATTATAGCTGAGCATGTTTGTGTGGCATGCAGCAGTGCTCAGCAGTGCTTAAATGTAGTGCAGAGTTATATATAAAAGTATAGCAGCAATCCACATAACCAAATGGTTAGAGTGACATCTTTATGTACAGCAGGCGCAGGGTTCGAATACACAGGCATACTATTTTGCAAAAATACATATATGAGAATTATTCAAACTTCCACTTAAATATATTTTTTGATTACAGAAACAGATTTTTAAATTTATTTTGCAAATATACATTTATGAGAAGCACTATTAAATCCCTGATTGAATTTTGTATGAATACACTAACAGATTATTGAGCATTTATGTTGCAAATACATATTATGAAAAGTATTCTTAAACCCTTGATTGAATATTCTATGTATAGACAGACATGGTATTAGGCATTTATGTTGCCAACAGACAAGATGAAAATTATATTTAAATCCTGCTTTGGTGCACCCAGCTAAGCTCTGCTAAGCACAGATAAGCCTTGCCAAGCACTGCTTAAACCAGGAATGTTTTCGCAGTGCTTGGCTGGTTTGTGCATTGCTAAGCTGTGCAAAGTACTGCTAAGCAATGCCTGATTAAGCATTGTTCAGCTAAGCTGATTTGCACACTGTTAAGCATTGCTTAGCATTGCCAGTTTACGTACTGCTCAGGTGAGCTTAGCCGGTTTGTGCAGTGCTAAGTGAAGTGCCGCATTTTTAAAAATGGCCCAAATGGCGGTAAAGGGCGGGAAAACAGCCTTATTTAAGTGCAACAGGTGAGAATACAGCTATAACCTTTTGGAGTTTGAACTTGGTAGGAACTATGGCAGCCCTTGGAGAGGGTGTGCACTTCTGGGCACAGTGTTGGCGGATTCTGGAGTCCAGGGTCATGGTTGGACTCCTCATTAAATACCATGACATCTGGCTGCTGCAGGGTCAGTACCAGGGATTGGAGTACAGGTTGGAGGCCTTGGACTGGCTGGCATGCAATTTCACCAGTGCAACTGGTATCCACTGCACAGGAGAGCAGGTGCATCATCATTATGATGACCTGAAGCATCATAAGGGGGATCTCTTGGCCACCTGGGTCCAAGATGTTTGAGACAGGAATGTCCCACAAGTTTGTAAGTTTTGTTATCATTGTTTTATCAAAACCTACTCTGAATGTGTGAGAGGTATGCATAATGATGTGTTTCTCTCCCCCCAGCTGCAGAGAAGAGAGCTCACAACCTAGAAGCCCATGCAGGACACCTGGCCAGGTGGTGCTGTGAGTGTGGTGAGTACAGATGTAACTTGCAATCTCTAGTCATATAAACAAGAAGGAGTAAATTGGTAACTGCCACTAGGTATATTCAGTTTTGATTGTACTGCAATGAACCATGGTCATAGACCTGCACTGAAATAAGTGAGTAATGCCAGGTGCAGTTCAATAAAGATGAAAGCATGAAACCTGATATTGCTAAGGAAATACAGTTTCTACTGCATTAATAATGTTAAAGAAATAAAGTTTCTACTGCATTAATAATGTTAAGAGAATAAAGTTTCTACTGCATTAATAATGTGAAGGAAATAAAAGTGTCTACTGCATTAAGTGTGGAATTACAGCTGTATTACAACACCTGCATTATACGGAATGTTCTTCAATAAAGACTGGAAATATATTGCAATCACTGCATGAAGTCACCCCCTAATAAAGCTGTGTTGTGCAATGCGTATGTATTTTGGGCTGTTGGTCATAAAATTTAGTATTACATCTTCTGTGATATGAATACACGAAGAATACCACTAAGGGACTGAAGTTTAGCTAATAAAGAGTGTTCTGCTAAACTGTAGATGTGGAGCTGTACTACAAGATATAATGCATTATGATATTTGTTCTGCACTAAGATCTGAAGAAATATTAGGAACACCCAAGGTATATTGTGTATGTCAGGATTGTCTTATGTTAACCATTGCATTTCAGCTATATGCATTCCTGCTCTTACGTACGCTACTGCAGGCAAGTATGAAACTGTAATAGCTGTAGACTGAAAATATACCATCTGCAACTTTACATGGCTCAGGTAGCCAACCCAGCACTTCAATATGGTTTGTACACATCACAGATATTCACACCCACTAGGGGTTTATTGTCTACACTTACATTCCTTGTATTAATCCACAGTCCACTTAATACCTCTGTCATGATTGGATCTCATACATGTGTGCTCAAGTGACACTGCAGTCTTGTATAACACTTTACCTCTATTACCATGTTTTATTTTGTTACCAGGTGAGCTCTAGGTACATATCAGTCAATCAATCTGCAGCAGTGGCTCTGTAACTTAGTTGTATAAATGATAGGTGTGATGTACATTTTGTCACACACAGATCTGGGTTTGAATCCAATGACAAGTTCTGCTAAATATTATAGAAGCAGTTATGTATTGTTAACATATGTTCTCCTCACAGGAATTGCAGGTAAATAAATGTCTGTAGTAGCTGTTAGAATGGGATAATAATTTGTGTGTTCAGATGTACCAGAGGGTTAACAGCATTGCTCAGCAATGTGATAAGACATCAGAAAATAAACTAAAGGCAACAAATATAATACTAATAAAAGTTAATACAATAAATAAAATGTATAATCTTGGTATGGCTGTATGCCAGGTGTGTCTGTGAATGTCTGTTGAGAGTCTATTCACATGTCTGCCAAAGAAGGCATGATAGTTATAAACTCTGTGTACTGTGCACAATGCATATCCCTCAAGTGTCACTCTATCACAGACTGTGATCACTGTTGCCTAATCCCTTGGTCACAGATCTATCATAGACATGACTTATGTCAATAGCACAGTCACACTACAGCAGTCCACAGTACACCTTAGTGGTCACCTTGACATGTAATAGTCCCATGTAGTTGTGTACCTGCAGGTGTTACAGCTTGGCCCATACTGTCCCATGCAGACAGCTTGAGAGGTATGTACATGCTAAAGACGCTATAGGGCACTTGAATACATAAAGTAAGGGCAGACCTGTAGAGTATATAAGTGTACTGTTGCAAGCAATATAGCCTATACTGGCATTAATGGACTGTATTTCTCTACCCCCTATCTGCATAATAATTTATTATTGTTATACATCAGTTATGGTTTAGTATTAACAGCTGTTGTTGTCAAAACATTATGTTTACGCCTTGTGCATTGTCATTGCTATCTATTACAATGGTTGCATACTAACATACCTTGTTGAATTACCTGTGTTGTTGGCCTTATGTTGTAACTGTTACTGGCATGCTGTTACTGTTCTGACTGTTATCTCACTTACTGTTGTTTTCCATATGCTATGCAATGTGATGTTACTGCATCATTTGCAACATTCTGGCATGCGGTTATAACTAACTAAATGGTCTGTTCATTAATAAACAGTACACTTTGAAATACCTCAACACCATAGCTCGACTGGGTAGGCTGGTTCCTGGTGATACGCTTACCCTACCTCAGAGGCCATAGCACTGAGTCGCTGCAAGTCTGGGACTCAACCTAGTACTACTGCCTCCACTGGCCCTGTACCACCTATGTGTGGAACCACCTCAGGGGAAGGGATCCATCCCCCTGGGAGCAGTCTTGGAGGTTGGGGTTGTCACCCAACAACAGCTGCCAGGGATGGTGCAAAGGATCATGCACTGTGGCTATGAGGATCACCTGCACAGAATTTTGGGCAGGCTGGCCAATCTGTAGGGGCAAGGTGGCCCTGACAACCAACCCAACAACACAACCACCTTCAGGGCAGTAAAGGAACAGTGTTGACTGCCCATGGGTGGGGAGCTCAGTCTCACTGCTGCAGTTTGTGGGCACATGTCTCTCTGATTCCACAACACCCTCTAGGTCTAAGGTGTTTACCCCCCCCCCCACATGTGTCACACACCACCTCTGTATGCTGTCTTGTCTGTCTTATCTGTTAGCAAATGCAACCTCTCCTATCCAACTTACCTCTCCACATGTACCTATATCCCTTCCCCAACATTCCACTCTCTCCTTGAAAAAAAAAAAGGACATCTGTTCCAAAAATATATATTTACCCATACATACCTCTCTATTACGCACCCTCGTCCACTGGACGCAATCAATCATTACATGAATTAATCAACACAGTTATGTCACCCTCACCCCTCTCTCTGTGGTGTGAAGCTCCAAATTCCAAATTCAATATAACCTGCACAGCTGTTGCTGTAGAAAAAATGGAGAGCTATGGCCATTTCCTACACCCATCCTGCACATCCCTACCTGCCTTTCAGTATTTTTGTCCCCCTGCTTGCCACCATTTCACCACTTTCCTATCATCCCTTTTTTCTTTTCTTTTTTTAAAATTAGCATGGGTTTAATCAGAGCTAAGTGGTGTGGTGCCCAAACCTGCTTAAAACTGCCTTAATCACTTTCTCTGTTTCTGACACTGTTAGGCACATCTGCAAAATAATCACCCCTGCCAAACCACAAACTCAGGACAGCATAGTGCATAAGCTCACTAGACCACTCAGCTCTGAAGTAAAACAAGTGTTTCCATAAACATATCCTGATTGCCAGTGACATTGTTTGTACATATGTGAAAAGTGACAATGTATTGGTACAGTGATGTAGACATCAAACCAGTACACAGCCAAATAAATAATGATGGATGTGCGTGTTGCCTGGGATAACAGGTAGAGCTGTCAGCTACATAGACTGTTGCAGAATGTCCACAGTTGTGCCACCAACTTCTGGCACAGTTTTCAGGAAACCTACTCTGTATGCTGAAGTACTGAAAGTGAAGTAGAAAATCATGACAGACAGTTCAATGTCACATTTCATACCCATCCGAACACACATGCTTATGCCAATCCTGTGTAATAGACTGTATCCATGCACATATATCTTGCAAATAGGCCTGTCACAGTATTGACACAGTAGCTCAGTTTTTTATAAAATTTCTAGCATGCTGTACATTTTGCCACCCACAGTTCTGAGTTCAAATCCACTGTTGCACTTCAGTGACATGCTTGTGAATATAGCAAATAATGACCGAGTCCTGCAATTTTAAGCAGAACATGTTACTGCTACTGTACTCACTGCTACCCATGTCAGCATGTCAAAGGCCTGTAGGTAGGGATACACTACAAAAATATGTATAGGCTTCCTAAATGTCACCTATCACTCCCTAAATGGAACTAGTACCTAACATGTACCTTAATTACATGCCTCACCTGGACTGTTATGGTTACCCTCACCCTGGTTCTGCTGTAACAACAGAGCTGACACTGCTCCCTCAATGACACATACATCTTGCTCTCCTCCAATGTGTTCACACTCCCCAGTATGACTCCTGGGCAAAATGCAGCAGCTGCACCCTGCGAGTCTATATTATATGAATGAAAGCTCATATAAGCGAATGTACTAATGAGCGAAACTCACGGACATGGAGGTGTGTGTTGTGAGATCGAAGTACAGTGAAGATTGGAATTTTTGCCCTTTCCTCGCTGTAGTGCGATCTCAGATTTGGAATATATATTTAGCGGGGGTGTGGGGAGCGCAGCCCTCCATTATATTGTTTTTGATGTCCGGGATTTTCGGTCATTGACCGTTCTCTTATATGAACTTTCGTTCATATAATATAGACCCGCAGCCTGCAACATATGTAGCAGTATGTTCAGCTACCTGCTACAGACTTACCATACCTCACTACCCTCTGGAACAAGAGATCCACACAACACCCATACATAAAGGGGTGGGGGTGGTCAAAGGTCAGACGATGGGGTCATGTGTCACAGTCTTCCTCTACAAACATACACAGCTGATAGAGCAGCAACTACTACAGCAGCAGGCATATTCTGATGCATATGACACTCACATCTGTCTTTCCCCTTAATGACCTCAACCCATATTTAACAATGAGCTGCCACATAATCAGAAAGTCATTTCAAAATGGCCAAACATAACATGAAAAACTGTGGACATAGCACATAAATCCCAATAGTGGACAGTATTTTTACCTACCCTCTGCAATGCTGTAGTCTCCACACCTCAAAAATGTCCGTCTCACAGACTAAGAAAGGGGCCAAGGTCTACATGAAGGCCTTAAATATAGCACTGTTGTGCCATGCCATTGGCTTATAAAAGTGTAATCCAGCTGTTCTGCATACAATTAGCAAGTGTGAGCCATGGATTGGTGCACAGGCAATCACCTGTTAATGAGTGTTACCTTCAAAAGGCAAGTAGCTGACCATAGTAAACAGGTCTGTAACTTGCTTTACCAAGACAGGCTGTGATTTCAGAAGCATTTTTCCTCAGGATTTCTGCACAAAAAGGAGTACAGCACTCTACCAGGTATGTACTAGAACTCCCCATTTAATGGGATGCATATGGGAGGATGCAGTTATGGGGAATAGGGATTGCAATAGTAGGCCTGTAGTATATCTGTGGGAATGACATGTTGGTGATAGTTTGTTGTCCAGCACCTACAGGCATGGTGTTCAACTCTGCCTTTTGTGACATAAATCACACCTCTGACCCTCTCATTTCCTCCTACAATGGTTGGCCTCTGTGTGAATGCTACTGGACTGTCTGTTAAACAATAGTGACAGTACATAATGGTGGACACAGCTGACATATCACATGATGTACTGTCATTCAGCTCCTCACAGTCTGTGAATGTCACATAAGAGTACTTCAAGCATTGTGCAGGTGTCCCTGTCTCTGATGTACTTTGGCTAGGTACTGTTTAGTCGACATTTGTATCTCATCGCTTGAAAGCAATGGCTAGCATACCTGGGGACCCCCTACAGCAGGACGTCAGGTCATAGCCAGTAGCAGTGGGGGGACACAGGCCCAACCTCAGCGACAGAGTGTACATATTCATCATAGAAATTAAGGGAATGAATACAGTAACAGATATTACTGTAGCATAACTGTTTTCTGGGGGTTCTGGTGTGTGACAACCTGATTACCCTATTCTGAGATCAACCATTAAGTAATGTCCAACCATTTTCCAGACATCCACATGTGTCTGGCAAAGGGTCCACATATGTCAGGCACATGTACACATTCCGCAAACATTTGTATACTGCAGAAGTTGGACACCTACAGGGAAGATACCCTGCAGCACACCTGCATAGCTGTCTGTCATAGCATCACATGGATGTTGCTGGACAGTCCCCATATACTTGTAGTAACACTCATCTATTTGCCCGACAGTGGCTAAATGACTTGGTACTGGGATGTTGCCCATAGGGGACACACCACAGTAGACAGCATTGATGGGAGTGGAGACATACAACACGCTCTATCACAACACACAGGGACATAACCAGTATTGGCACTATGTTGCAGATAGCCACACACATATTGTATTGATAGCTGGGGGGGTATGATGTGGGAGTTAGCAGAGGATAGTGCAGGCCAATTTGGATGTAGAGGGTGTGCAAATAGTAGAGAGCAATGCATGTGGTCCTGTGATGAGATGTGATGTGTTTCTTCCAGAAAGGATGTATAGATTGAGACACCTGCCATTTTCAGCTGTGGAAAATGATGTGATCCTGGATGGTCTCAGACTGCATCACAATATACTGCTGTCCAGGAGTCACCAGAATTGCTAGCAATGTGTTGCACTGTGGGCTGACCTCATCACAGCAGTAAACCAAGTAGGTCTACAGGAAAGAAGCTATGAGCAGGTCCAACACCGGGAGACAGGTATGATAAATGCTGCATGGCAAAGTGCCACTGCTGTGGCCAGAGACCATGCTGCTACCATTGGAGGCCCTGCAGCAGAACAACTTCTCTTGGCCACAGAGGAATTCCTAGCAAACCTGGGATCAACAACCAGCTCCCAAGCATTTATCACCCCATACGTTGTGGAGGAGGGTGCCACAGCTTCCACAGCAGAGGACCCTCCAGGTAAGCCTTCTGTGTTCTTTACTGTAATACTGTATCAGTCATTGTGGCAGACTCTGCATACCAGTACATGGATGTCAGGTCAATCTGCATTTGGGGGGGGGGGGTTCTTTGTAATACACACTTGTGCACGCATACTCACAATGTCAACAATTTGGGCAGTATCACAGTTCCTACTGTACATGTTGATATACACACAAACTATCCTGTAGCAATGCCACATTTGTTTTTGCTGGCAATACCTCTCCCTCACATTTCCATAGGTACATCATGTGTAGCTGGAGTCCAACATCCTGTAGCCATTGAATGTGAAACTGTTTCTGTATGGATCATATATACCCTAAGAATGTTAAGGGCTGCCATTTTGCTGCAGACACAACTGATATGCTTAGCCAGAGCACAAAACTTGTATGTTCAGTTTTAGAGGTGTTAACTGAAGTGCATCGAGTTGCTAATCACAGTAGTGCATTTACAGGAGCTGCAACATTTTTGCAATTACTTTTGTGAAGGTCTAGGCAGTTTGCTATACAGGGGTCAACAGTATGGTCGAAGATGGGTGCACTGTGTTTTAGGTGTAGGTCTATCACATACACTGACATATCATTTATCTCACAGATGTATAGTAGGGGCAATATTAACTGGGCGTAGCTGCAGTGCATGTTATAAAGGGCCTGTCTTGTCCATGTATGTTGTAGTCTGCTTATTTGTTGTGCATGGGATCAGAAATATGATGTGGTATGTGTAATGCCATTGTGGCAGTGTGTGTGTGTGTGTGTGTGTGTGTGTGTGTGTGTGTGTGTGTGTGTGTGTGTGTGTGTGTGTGTGTGAGTGTGTGTGTATCACCAGACATAATAGTGCAGGTATTAATGTACTTATGCTGTCTTCCTCCTCACAGTTGATCATAAGGGTTGGAGTGTGTCCCCCTCACAACCTCATGTCAGTGTCTCATCAGACTCTGATGATGATGGTGGCCATAGTGAGGCAGAGATGGGGTTGTTGGGGGATGAATCTCTTCTATGGGTTAACATCTAACTTCCTCCCCCATTTTTCCCACACACAGTCAGTATGCCCACACATACCCAGTCCCCTGTGGCCACAGATATTGGACAGAGTGTATTGGCATCGAAAAGGACAGCGTGGAAACTATGGCATTAGTGAGTGTAGACACTAACCATAGCCAGACAGCTGACAAGGTCCCACACAGGCAGATTGACAGGGGTGCTCAAAGGCAGACTGCTGCCCATACAGCACCTGTCACAGGGATGCCATCATGAGTGACTTGATGCATGTTTCGGTCCATCAAGGATACACAGACATGTTCTGAATGCAACACCAGACAGATGCTCAGGATCATGGATGCATCATTGTCTGACATACGTGACAGCCATCACATTGTTGACCCCATGCATCGTTTCACTGATGTAGTGGACAGACAGTGGGATGACACATTGTCAGTCCTTGAGTGCACATTGTCTGTGCTATAACACGTGGTGGGAGTAGGGTGTCAGACACGTGGCTCTAGGTCAGCCACAACATCTGCTGAGAGTCCATGTGGCTGTGCACACTCATGCACCTGTAGTGGCAGTACCTCCAACACTACAGAAGCAAGGGTGCTGGCCATACCACAATGTGGCAGGCCATGGGCATATGGTTTTGTAGGTTCTGTAAGGGACATGTCCCCAGCAGACACCAGTTTCCGTCAGTGACTAGTAATGCATATAACCCTGGGCATGGTGATACCAGTGCCACTCCTGGCAGTGCCTGTTCCCATGTTCATGGTGGAGAAAGTGAACTGTAAATTCTGCCATGTACTGTCCACAGCTGTCCATCATACCCTCATGTAGTGCTAGCACATGATTTGACTATGTACATACACACACTCACACATCACTGTCACATGCAGGTCACCAACAGACACACACGGCACCTCTTCATGGCTCAGCTGACCAGCACCCCTTCCAGACTCACACACATAATGTCAACTGTTTGACACATGCTAGGCCTCTGGCACCCACACACCACACCCTGCGCATGTGATGTTACGTGTGCTACATCCCTGCCATCCATATCATCAATGGAGGGACATGCAAATAGGTGTCTGATGCACAGGGTGACTATAGTACATTACATGACAGTTTGTAGTGTGGTATTATTATGCGATGAAAGGTGCTGTATGCTGGCATGTGTTATGAGTATACATCAAAGTGTTAGAATGTTTGTTCCATGAAGTTAGACTGGTGGAAGTGTTGCTGACTGGAGGGTGTCTCTTGGAACGTCTTCTGTTTCAGGGGTCTGTGTGGCTACACTATGGAGTCCTGGTGCCAATACAGTAGCTCAGGATGGCATGGTAGCAACACAGAAATGTGACATCGGCAAGGTATGGCTGTATATGTGCATGGTTACCTAGGTGTGTAGGTGTAGAACAGTGTCAGGGACAATGGAGACAGACAGTATAATCCTGCTTGCATACCCCATGACTAGGTATGCTACGCTTGCTACATGTCACGTGGATGTTCGGTACCTGCAAATGTAGGTGGTGGTGGATAGCATTTATTCCTATGTGGATGTGAGATATTTAGGGTGTGCAGCTACTCACAGGGCCTTGTATAAGCATTGCACACACATAGGCAAGGCAGACACACTGCTGCAAGGGGGATATGCTTATACACATACTCACAGCATTGCTGTTGTTGAGATTAGAACCCCTACCTATCTAGTTCTATACAGTATAGTGCTACATACTTATCACATGTGCCACGGAGCTTTTGTGCTTTGAGAGTGTCTGCCAGTGCTATTAAGGTGGATGACATTAGTGGGCCCTGTAAAGGAGGTCAATTGGGGGTTAACATGTAGGCACATGGCATTAAAATGCATGACCATTGCACATAGGCACACTACTGCTAGGGGATATACTTACACACAACACACACTCACAGAATTGACCTTTTGAAGATTAAGACCCCTACCAATCTAGTTGCATATACTATAGTACTACGTACTTATTGCATATGCCACAGAGCTTATGTGCTTTGAGAGTGTCTGCCAAAGCTTTTAAGGTGGATGACATCAGCAGCTGTTGATAGGGAGGCCAGTGTTGTTGTATGGAGGACACCAGTCACAAGGCCATAAAATGATTAACCATTGCACAGACATAGGCCTGACAGGCATGTCTATACTGCTGCATGGGGAATAGCTACATCCATACAGAGAAGGTGGCTAATGTGAGATTAGAACCCCTACCTGTTTACTATTACACATTACAGCTCACAGTGCTAGTTACACATGTCACCAGTTACATGTGATGTACAAGTGGCTGCAGCAGTACATCACTCTACAACTGTATATGTGTGTGTGTGTGTGTGTGTGTGTGTGTCTGTACATATGTAGCTCTATATATATATATATATATATCTATCTATCTATATATATATATATATATATATATATATATATATATATGTGTGTGTGTGTGTGTGTGTGTGTGTGCCACATACTGATAGATAAGGGTAATCATGTCTGATGTCACAGATAGGTACACATAGCTGTCTGTATGCACAGAGATATATTCACATCTCAGTTCTTTAGGCAGTTGAGACATCAGACATGTGCTGAAAGTAGCTAAGTGTAGCAGCATGCCCAGTGTGACCATCAGTACTTGGTGACTCCAGGCCAGACCTACCTGTACTCCAGTCTAAGATTTTGTGTGCTACAGCCAATTGGCTGCTGTGTCTGATTCAGCAGTCCAATACCTCCCTGATATAATGCTCAAGGGATTCCCCAGCTGTGTGTGAACTGTAATAATTGTACAGATTGTGATAGACTGTACAGGGTTTCGCATCATATGTCTGGTATGTTTTGCAAAGCATTGTGATTTTCTGGTACATCAGTGAGAAGTCATATAGACTGATGTTAGGAACTGCTGACAGTCATTTAGATTATTGACTTCATACACAGCAGAACACCCAGGCTATTTCACAATTTGTTATTCTCTGCACTTTCTACATTTGTCTGGCCACTAGGTCATCCCTCCCCTTATACGTGGGTCTTTGTCCTGCTCCTGTTCCTAGCTTCATCCATAGTTCCTGCTCTACATAGTTTTAGGTGTGCTGTGACTGGGGTACATAATGTAATACCACACACAGGGTTACAGACTTCACACCTCTGACTGTACATGTTTTGCAGGTTGTCCAGCGTTCTGCCCCATATGGCTGCTCTGCTCTTCAGACAGTTTGTATTGTTTTGGTAATATACTAATACATGGTGCCCACTGACTTATTGTAAGTACTGACACAGTTATGTGATGGCCTTTACATACTGATGCTATTTTGACTTGTTACAACCTATTATACTAGCCACCTTCTAGGTTACCCAGAGCTGTGTAATGTCCATAACTGTGGCCCCCTGCCCTCCATTGTCTCAGGTTTTGTCCAGCTTTCTTGCAGTAGCAAAATTGTGACATATGGATGTCTGTGGGACTCCTTCCATAGGTGTACCTCACATGCAAAATTATTGGAGCAGCCAGGTTCGAACCATGAACATCATCAACCATGGTAATATACTTAGCCCACTAAGCCACACCAGCCACCAGAGAGTGATGTTTAATTCCTGACACTATCAATCACAGGTGTACATAACACTTTGACCCCTGCATATTGTGGAAATGAAACATGTCACCAGGTTGTTTGGGACAGACAGCCCTGGGATTGTATGGTCTGTTGCTATAACCTTGCAAACATACTGTTACTACAGTTGTATTGTTTGTCATTTCACTCACATACCTCAGTGGGTTTTGCTGCCTTGTGGCCTACTGCATATTATGGGGCAGCCAGTATTAGACAGAGAGTTCCTGTTGTCCCACATAGCTGTTAGTTGTCTGCAGGTAGCCAGGTAGCCCACTCTATTCCCTTGCATACATGCATCAGGTCCATACATATGCTAGCATACTCTAGTAAGCCATGCATTTGTTATAAAGGAGAGTGACTTACCTTGTGAATGCAGCAGTTGGGATAACAGTGCTTCAGGACTGACTCTGTCAAATGCATGCAGTACACAGCCAATACATGGTAAGGTACAGGTTATGTGGTGTGGCTGGCATCCTTTTTACTATGCATGTGATTCAGAGTAATGTGTCAGTCCCTAGGACCCTAGGTTGTCAGAGCATGTGCTATGTGTTGCCTCTTTGCCAAGGACAGAGCATACTGGCCACACCCACATCTGCCTACAGGGACAGGCTTAGGGGGTTCTTCCTCCAAGTCCCCCTGTAAGTGTGGCTGTGGAGACATTGGCACTGGTGGGAGGCTGTGTGTCCCTTTCTTGTGATGATCCTGCCGCAGCTGTTTCCACAAGATCATACTGTGTAGAATGGCACATACTGTGAACATATGTGCACATGTGGCTGGAGAGTACTGCAGGGCTCCACCAGATATATTGAAGCAGTAGAACCATGACTTGAGCAGCTGAAATACACACTCTATGATGTTCCTAGGTTGTGCATTTGCCTCATTATGCCATTTTCAGTAGGTGTGTGTGCATTTCTGATGGGTGTCATCATCCATGGTTCCAGTGCGTAGCCATCATCCCACAGCAGATGGCTGAAAGGGATGTCTCCCCTGGCAAACATCTGGTACAGCTGTGATGAGTGCCAGATATGGGAGTCATGATAACTGCCAGGGTTGCCGGCACACAAACTCATGATAATGCCCTGGGCTTTGCACACAACCTGGCATTTGATGGAGTGATACCCCTTGCGGTTGACATAGACTCTACCCTCCTCACTGGGAGGTGTTTTGATGTGTACATGAGTGCAGTCTATGGCACCCACTACCTCAGGGTAGTGTGCTACATGGTAGAAGAGATTCATACTGCTGGCCCTCTCCTCAGGGGTGCAAGGTAAATAAATGTGCTCACTGGCATGAGTTTGCATGGCAGCCAGGAACTGGTGGAGTACCCTGGATACAGATGCCTGTGACCCCCCATCATGTCCCAGTTTGTCTTTAAAAAGTACCTGCAGCTATTATTCTAAGGGCTACACATACCTATGTTTCCACTGGGATGAGTTCTCCTCTGTTGGCTTTGGGTCTGATTTAAGGGTGGCAGAACTCAATGAGTTCTTGTAGTATGTCCCTGTCCACCCTGTAGTACTCTACAATCTCCAGCTCATGTAGCTCCTGGAAGGATACCTTGGGCTTGAACACTCTTCTCCTTCTCAATTTAGGCCTATTGTCAGCATCATCACTGACCCTAGCCTCGAACACATGCAGATGTATCAGAGCAGCAGCCCTTAGCATTCTGTCAGTTAATATTCCCAAGTGTGTACTCCAGTGGTGCACAGTATGTGGGGAAAAATCAGATTAAAGGGTGCATGCATACTTTATAGTGGTGTGCTGCAGATGCAGCCTGTGTGATTGGCTATGATGCATTCCATCTGCCAGGTATACTGAGGGGTTTGAATGGCCCAGTGTCAGTGAAACAGGGCTTATCAGTCATTTATACATGATTGGCTTTCCCAGAGTATTTCCTTTTTTTTATATAATTTCCCTGCTAAGAACTGTGGCATGGCCTGCAAACCCATGGCACTGGTTAGCTCACTGCTCAGCAGTCTGGACACACCTCCTTGTACAGGCATTTTCAGCATAGCTTAAACCAGCTAACACACATGCCCTGCAGTTAAACAGAGCTTAGCAGTACTAGACACACACACACCCTGCTTAGCAGAGCTGAGCAGAGCAAATGGGCACTGCTGAACTCCAATCCCCTTAAACTTATAGTGACACAACCCCTTTTAATTTCAGCTACCTGTTCTACTGACACCAACATGGTTCTGCACCTACTCGGGTTTTATCTGCAGACACAGTGGTCCATTTTTGCTATTCAGTAACCCCAACTCATTTGCATACAGATCCTTGAACATAACCTGGATACAGCACTATCCAAGGGCCTGCCTCCTTAGCAAACACTGACATCTATCATTGTACATACTGCATGCAAGGCACTGTAATACATTATTTTACATATGTCTTATTTTTAGTTTTTAAACATTTTAATATATATATATATATATTTTTTTTTTTTGCATAATAGCATGTTTGCAGATTGCTGCGTGCAGTGCAAATGTAATATGGGTATTTTAAAAAAATGTATTATTTTATATTATTTTGCATTAGTTTTTGGACTCACAGGGCATAGTTTTGCACATATCTGTGCCTGAAATGACATTTCTGACCTTCTACTTGGGCTTTTTCAGCCCCTATTCAATTTTTTACATTTCTGTACACTGATATTTTCCATGTAAACTTCTGATATCAACGCAGCTTCTGCACAGAAACTTATCTGCTTCCTGGATCACAAACCACCCTCATTTGCATGCATTTCACCTGATTATGAGGTGATTTGCATACCATGGACACTTCCATGTCTGCACACTAGTGCACACCCCTCTGTTCTGTTTACAGGATTGCATGGCTACTGGTTTCCATGTTAGATGCATGCCACTCTGCCTACATGAAAAATCACTCCGTGTAGGCTTTATTGAATTCCCCCCAAACTCCTTCTCTCTATCACAAAATGCCAAATGCAACATGAACCACCTTATACTCAAGCTCTGTATCCACTCTCTGTTATACTATCCCACATGATCTCAGGCTTCTTACAAAGCAAAAGGCATTCAAAACACATCTAAGAAAACACCTCCCAATATCCTGGCTCTGTAGCTGTACATCTCCAGGATAATTATAAGATCTCTATCTCTGCTTAATTCCTTCTCTTCTACTATACCTCTGCTCTCCTCTACTCTGTTAACAGTTATCACTCTGTCTTCACCCATCTCACCTTCTGTCTATGCCTCTCTTAACTCTATTACCACTCATTTTATTTCATAATGAAATCACTCTTTTGCTTTCCACGCTTTGTTAATAACTCAGTACTCTGTATTAGTGATATCTATCCTACTACGTAGTTATTTAACTATATCTGTATAGGGTATAATTAGTTTAAGAAGCTTTACTACTGTATGTAGAGTTACTACCTCATCTATTCTGACATTGTAAAATGTATTCTCATTGTATTCTGCCTGACATTGTTGATATTGTATAACTTAAAAAATGTTGTTTGTACTGCATGTACTGGACCTCTTCTCCCTGGTTCTCTGCTAAAAAGGGGCCTTTATGCCCAGTCTAACTCCCACAGTAAAAAATGCAAAATAAATAACATTTTTCAGTTACATCTTCTGCATGTAAAGCATGAACCAGGTCATAGCTTCACACAAGCCACCTATGAATTCTTAAGTTCATAAAATGGCATCACCTTCAAATTCACTAAATCTGAAGCCTACAAGATTGTGTGCCTTTTCCCTACAATAGACAGTATTGTTTTTTTTTCTGTGTTATACCTATGTCCAAATATAATCATAGTCAGCAGCTGAATCATCTGCCCTGGTATGTTTTCTGTTCTTCTATGTTTCGTTCTCAATTTTACACCTCTTTAGCTATAAACATAGGTGGGCTGTTAATAACTTCTACTTGCAGATGTTCAGAGAAAATAGTGGGCATATATTCAAAACCTCGGACAACTACAGTTTTTAAATATCTCTTCAAATAATTCCTGCCTGTTGTTATCACTTAATATAGGTGGCGTCATTCCAATACTAATCCACTATCCTTTTTATGACACTCTAGAGTACAGTAGTTTAAAATACAAAGTAGATTCACAACTCAAAGTTACTGACTCTTTTTCTGTCTCACCTGAAAAAAAAAAAAAAAAATATATATATATATATATATATATATATATATATATATATATATATACATATATATATATATATATATATATATATATATATATATATATATATATATAATTTTAATCATGTCATGCAATAGCTAACAGACAGTGGTAAAGCTGTTTGTTTCTTTATTCATACTTTGGTTCTGTGTGTCCAGTGTTGCATTTGTTACCATGTGTGAATACTGGGGAAAGATGGGAGAAGGCTGCCAGCCTAGTCAAATAGAATTTGATACATAATTCTATCATTTGTATATATAAATGTAGAATACAGGCTTGTGTTCTTAAATGAAAGAAAACACTGTAAAATATGAACTTCAAGATTGTTGCAACATTGCCATCTGCTGTAAGGAAAACTAAACCAAGCATTTCAAATGTCCTTTGAAGTTAAAATTATCTAAATACTGGTGCCGACGTGGCTGGCTGAGCACATTCTTTCTATTGTCTTAACTTAAGGAATAATTGCTAGAGTGTACATATGAAATGTCTTTTATTGTTGCAGTTTACTGAGCAGGTGTTAGATTGCTAAATAATGTAGCCTTTTTGCCTGGGAACTCCAGACTAAGTGTCAAAATGATGCAATGTGTATAGTGGGAAAACCTAAGTGTCAAAATGATGTAATCTGGGAGGGCCTAGCAAAGATGTTTGTTAGTGAGCTTAAAAACTATTGTTCAGAGAGAGAGAGAGAGAGAGAGAGAATGTGAGCATTTTGATCTTGATATCCCACTTATCAGCACTCTGCCTGTTGTCTTATGTAAGTAGTGTCTTAGAAATATATTTTCTTGTAGTAATAGCTAGGAATGCAGAAGAAAGTTAGACAAGTGTTTTTCTGTTATATCAGAACTTTCCTACTGTATTGTTTTAAGTTTCTGTGTGATCTCTGAACTCTTAGATATCACTGTGGTGTAGTAGTATTGTCTTGCTTTTAATTATTTATTATTAAATATTTTAAAACCTTTTACCTGTGGCTAGTTTGTGTCGAGATAAGTAGACTCTAGAGTACATTGCATATTTATAGAGTTTACTGTAATAAGCCACTCTAATAAATAAGCCTTAGACTGAATAGTCACATTACCAATTGGATAATAATATTGCACAGTAATAATTGGGCACCCTTTTAAGGGCCTTTGGGTAGCTGATAAGTATTAGCTATTGGTGGCAGAAATTTCTACCGTCTAGTCTGGGTAATCGGGCATGGCTGGAGAATCTGTGTCAGCCTTTCCCAGGAGTGTCTGTGAAGTTGTATAAATACTTATCTCAAAGTGTGTGTGGTATGTCAGCTACCTGGGCAGGGACACAAAGCACTGGTTGGACTGAGAGGGTACTGGAGGTTAGCTTGTGAGCTAGGCTGAGATCTGGACCCTATAGCTGTGCCAGTGTGGAGTCTTATTGGGGACCTGGAGAGCAAGGGTGCAACCAGCCCCAGACTGACTGTGATCTCTGTGTGCACTTAAGGGAAATTGTATTTTACTGTGTGTATTAGTTATCCTTTTCTCTTATATGAGAAGCCCTCCCTGGTGCTAGTGGTGAGGATTGAGGCTCCTTGATTAATGGGCCAGGGCACGGTCATCACGTTTATGGTGGCAGTGGTTGGGATAAGATATCCTCACATTTGTGGTTGGGATAAGATATCCTCACTTGTGGTTTGCAGTGGTGTAGGTAGAGTGAATCCTGTAGCTTATGTACAGTGATCTCTGGAGGTGTTTTGTACTCTAAATCAGCCATGCAGTGTATACCCAGAGTTCAGATCATGATTGTTTTATTTCTTTGTTAGCTTAGTTAGTCAGAGTGAGCAGGCAGCATGTCAGCAGAGGAGTATGGAAAGCTGACAAGGAGCCAGCTTGTGGAGATGTGCCAGTCTAGGGGAATGGTGCATGGAAACCTGACTAAGGCAGACCTGATTGTAGCCTTGGTTACAGCTGCATCAGAAAACAGCATTTAGGAGGACAATCAGACTTGCAGTGGAGATTCAATATCCGCAGGGAATGGACAGCTCAACCTTTCTGCAGTGGACTTAAAAATCCAGCTGGAGCTAAAGATACTTGAGTTGGAGGCCAGGCGTTTGGAGATAGAAGCCGAAGAAAAGGACCGTCATAGGAAGCATGAGAGGGAAATGCTGACTCTTTGCCAGAGTCATGGAGGTAATGGGGAAGGGAGTAACTGGACCCCAGAAGCACAACAGGTCAGTAAATTTCTTCCACAATTTAAAGAGGGGGATAATTTTGATAGTTCCATTCACATGTTTGAAAGGGTATGCAAACAGTATAATGTTGACCAAAGGCTCTGGGTACGGCTCCTGACCCCCTTACTCAATGGGAAAGCTGTAACTTGTATATCACAAATACCTGACTCTGTCTGTTTAGATTATACTGCTGTAAAAAAATGTCTCTTAGAATGTTTTAAGCTAACACCTGAAATGTATAGTTTTGTGAGCACAGACACAAGACATATGAAAATGTATGTGAATGTGTTGCTGAACTGAGCACTTATTTTCATAGCTAGGTGAGTGGATGTCAGGTCATCACTTTTAAAGGGCTGGCAGACCTTTTGGTGAGGGAAGAAGCCCTTAGCCCTTTGGCTGAGGACATGAGGATCTGGTTAGCTGATAGACAATGTGCTACTTCAGATAAGTTGGGGAAGAAGGGAGACCTTTACCTGGCCAGCAGGGTAGCCCTGCACAGAAAGGGAACCCCCAGTACTGCTCATGGGTCTAAAGGAACCCATGGTGGGCAGCACAGACTGCCTCAACAGAATCTGTCCGTAGCAGGGAAAGCCACTAGTCCAGTTACATATCCAGGACATAGGGTGAAATGTTTTGAATGCAACCAGTGGGGCCATGTGGCATACAGGTGTCCACATAGGCAAGGTGGGGAACCAAAGGTGAGGGAGCCAGTAAGTGGAAAAGACAAAATGCCAACAGTGTGTTGTCTTGAGACAACAGGGGTATGGAACTACCATCCTGCAGATGTCCTGAGAGGGAAGGATTTGGATGAGGCAGTAAGATATGCTTATGCAGTTACACACAGTGAGGCTAGGGCACAAGAATGTGGGTCTGGTAGCCTGTGGGGAGACACAGACAAGCTGCATACTTGTAGCCAGTTCTGGTGAGGTGGTTGCTTTAGGGAGTGAGCTACGCTGTAGCAGTGAGACTGAAGGTTAGCCACAGCTGCTTGTGGGTACTGATGTTCCCTTGGACAGGGTAACTGCAAAGGTAGAGGTGAGTAGTAGTACCCAGGCTGTCAGTGAGGCACCACTGTCAGAGGATGCCAGACTTCCAGTGGAAGGGGAGCTGGGAATGGTTACAAGGAGAGAGTTGAGACAGGCTCAGCTCTCAGACCCTACATTGCAAGGCCTGAGGCAGGTAGCTAGGGAGGCACCGGATTCTCTAGGGAAGGGGGAATCTGTATACTGGGACAAAGGGTTACTATACAGAGAGTGGACCCCTCTGGGAGGGCTAGAAAGTGCGAGAGTACAGCAGTTGGTAGTGCCTAGAGCCTACCATCTGGCACTTCTAGCCATAGCCCATGATATTCCCTTTGCAGATCATATGGGCATAAACATAAAAGAGACTTATTATGCAAAACTTCTATTGGACAAAAAACAATATTTCCTGTCCAGAAAGGAAGGATAAAACCAGGAACCAAGGATCAAAATACGCTTCCAGGTAGCGATAAAGGCTGTCCTCTAATAGTAATTCCACTATAACACCTGGAACCAGCTGAAACACTTTATTCCAAACATACAGGACAGAACCACAGTACATGTAAAAACATCAATGCCAAAAATAAAATAAAAAACAAAAGTACAATTGGATTTAGCGCGCTTTCATCTCTTAACATGAGACTTCATCAGAATCCATTAATTTTCATTTATCATTCATTCTAAGACTCAGCCCTTAGCTATTTATGTGGACACAAAATTAAAAAAATGTTCATCTTAAATATCCCCACATTTTAGTTGACTCATGGGATTTTTTGGAAAAATTGAAATCTATTCCATATAATGATGAGTTTTTGTTTATGACCATAGATGTGAAAGATTTATTTTCTGTCATTCCTCATCAAGAGGGATTAGAATGGTTTGAAAAAATGCTTGTGGAATTCCAAATACTGAAGGCAGATGAATTTAAACTGGTACTGGAACACATGGAGTTGGTTTTGAAATACAACTTCATTTACTTTCAGGGAGAAATATATCACCAGTTGGATGGAGTGGCAATGGGGTCAGCTTGCGCCCCCATCTATGCCAATATTATTATGCTATACTGGGAATTACGGTATGTCTTCCATTCTAGGTTTCAACACAACATAGTAAGATACTACAGGTTCTTGGATGATATTTTTATTGTATGGGATGGTGTTAATGAAACAATTAGTGAATTCATGGAGTGTTTAAATAATAGTACTACTTTTTTAAAATTTACTTTTGATAGTAATAAAGATGCGATGCATTATTTAGATGTCAGGATAAACAAGGATTATGTTAAGATGGAATACAAATCTAATGTTTATAGAAAAGACTGTTACTCTAATTCATACCTTCACTATGAAAGTGACCACCCACCTCACCTCAAAAAGAATATAATAAAGGGCCAAATGATCAGGGTGTCAAGGATGACTTCAGACTCAAATGATTTTATCAAAGAAATTAACAACATCAAAAACATGTTTGTAGAAAGAGGGTATCCAGAGAAGACAGTTGAGAAGATCAAAAAAGAAGTTATAAAGAAAAGAGATACAGAATATAAGCCCCTATTGAAGCAAGAATTAGGAATTAAAGAAATTAATGAGAATAGGGTGAGTTGTTACCACAACAACAATGATAATGAAAGTAAAGATACTGATATTCCTAGATTGGTTTTAACCTACCACTATGACATAGGACGGATACAAAGAAGTATAAATAGAATATGGAACATGTTCAATAGGATACTAACCAGAACTGATATATTTCAACAGCAATTAAAATACAGTTTTAGGAGAAACATGAACCTAAAGAATATCTTGGAAAAGGAAAATAATATTAACAAAGTCAATCAAGGGGCAAGCAACAAGGTAGGGACCCACAAATGTGGAAGATGTGCTCAATGCCCATTTATACTAGGAGAAAATGAACTATACATTCCTAATATAGGTTTAAAGTTGAAGAGTTACTCATACGCCAGTTGTTATACAAAAGGGGTGGTATATGTGGCATTTTGCATGACATGTGGGGCACATTATGTTGGAAAAACAGAGAGAAACCTGAGAAGTCGTATATACGAACATATTAGAGACATTAATAAGAAGAATGTGAATAATGCTATATACAGACATACCCTGAAATGTGCAAACATGAATATAAAATTCTGGGTCTTAGAGGTTGTCAAACAGAGTGAGAGGGGTGGTGACTGAGAGACATTCCTAGAATATAGGGAGATGATTTGGCAGATTAGATTGGATTCCTGTGTCAACTTAGGAATGAATGATCACATTTCCATCAAACCAGCCTTAAAATTGTTGTCTCAAAACCCAAAGAGAAAATAGAAATACTAAGAAGAATAAGTAACAACAATAGATAATAATAATCCATAAACTCATTAGAAAGGAGTTTTATTTTATTTTATTATACAAGTTTTACCAATACAAACTTCATTAATATAAATTTTATTATATAAATTTTATCAACACGATTTATATCAATTTTACTATTTAAATATTTTACATTTGATTGTACTATGACATATTTAGTGAATAAATTATATACTACTTCATAGATAATATTTAATACTTAACACTTAATACTCAGTTATATTCAAGAAATAAGTACAGTTCTGAATTTTATGAAAATAAGAATTTATGAAAACAAGAATAAGTATTAGTTTTTATATGTATTCAAATATATTTATATGTATTTATATGTATTTATTGTTTACGCTACATTATTGATGAAGGCACAGCATTTGCAAGCATTGCTATGGGAGTTCATGTTTTGAGCACCAATTTTGAACCAATATGAGATAGAGAGAGATTATTTAAGTGTTTTTTAAATGAAAATTAATGGATTCTGATGAAGTCTCATGTTAAGAGATGAAAGCGTGCTAAATCCAATTGTACTTTTGTTTTTTATTTTATTTTTGGCATTGATGTTTTTACATGTACTGTGGTTCTATCCTGTACGTTTGGAATAAAGTGTTTCAGCTGGTTCCGGGTGTTATAGGGAATTACTATTAGAGGACAATCTTTATCGCTACCTGGCAGTGTATTTTGATCCTTGGTTCAAAACGTCTATTGGCCTGGAATTTCCAGAGATGTAACAGGGTACTGCAGGACCTGTGAGCAGTGCCAAAATGTAGGCAAGGCAGGAGACAAGGTGAGAGTTCCTTTAATGCCTTTGCCTGTGATTGAGGAGCCATTTCAGAGAGTAGCTAAGGATATTGTGGGTCCTCTGAGTACCCCAAGTTCCACAGGGAAAAGTATATACTAGTGGTAGTGGATTATGCTACACGATACCCTGAGGCAGTGGCTTTGTCCACAATTGAGGCAGAGAAGGTGGCAAATGCTTTGTTAGAGATTTTCAGCAGGGTAGGTTTCCCTAAAGAAATACTGATTTACCGAGGTACCAATTTCATGCAAGACCTGCTGGCTTGTCTGTGGAAGTCCTGTGAGGTGAAGCACATGAAGACCACCCCCTATTATCCCCAGACTAATGGTCTTGTTGAGAGGTTAAACTCTACAATCAAGTCCATGCTACGAGCATTTGCAGATCAGTTTAAGAAGGAGTGGGACAAATATTTGCCCCATCTGTTGTTTGCTTACAGAGAGGTTCCCCAGGAATCCACAGGTTTTTCACCCTTTGAGTTGCTAAATGGGCATAGGGTGAGGGGACCTCTAGATTTAATTCAAGTTGAGTGGGAAGGTGAATGTGAGTCTCACAAGGAGTCTGTTGTGGCATACGTCCTAAACCTCAGGACAAGGGTCAGACAAACTCATGGGCCTGGCCCGGGACAATCTTGCAGAAGCCCAACAACAGAAAAAGGTGTGGTATAACAGGAATGCTTGAGCTAGAGAGTATGCTGTGGGGCAGCAGGTAATGGTACTTATACCTGTTAGACACAACAAGCTGCAAGCAGCTTGGGAGGGACCCTACAAGGTGGTAAGAAAGGTAAGTGATGTTAAATACATGGTGGAAGTGCTAGGGAGATGGCAGGGGCACAAATTGTACCATGTTAACATGATGAAACCTTACCATGATAGGGAGGCCCTTGTGCTGAGCATTTGCAGTGGATTTCAGGAGGAGTCTGAGGGAGATCTGGGGACTGATCTCCTCAGTGAGGCTCAGGCTGACACCTCAGTGGAAGGGGTAGCATTGTCCCAGCAGCTATCTCCTACCCAGTTTCGAGAAATCCGAGCAGTGTTGCAGGAATTTGGGGATGCATTCACTGGGAAACCAGGGTGCACCCACCTGGTGCAGCACCAGGTGGATACAGGACTCCAAATGCCTATCAGGCAGGCCCCTTATAGGGTGCCTGAGAGAGTCAGACAGACCCTGAGGGAGGAGGTACAGGAGATGTTAGAACTAGGGGTGATTCAAGAGTCCAACAGTCCCTGGGCCTCACCGGTGGTGTTGGTGCCAAAGAAGGATGGCAGAACCAGGTTTTGTGTGGACTACAGGAAATTAAATAGTCACACAGAGTTAGATGCTTACCCCATGCCTAGGACAGATAAGGCCCTAGAGCAGCTGGGTGGGGCTAAGTATCTTACAACCATTGATCTTACCAAGGGTTACTGGCAGGTGCCCTTGCCTCTCAGTGCTAGAGAAAAGTCAGCCTTTGTCCCTCCTTTTGGCTTGTACGAGTTCACAAAGATGCCCTTTGGGATGAAGAATGCCCCAACGACTTTCCAGAGGCTGGTGGATAATATCCTAGAAGGAGCAGGAGGGTTTACCCTTGCTTACCTAGATGATATTGCCATTTACAGCCATTCCTGGCCAGACTACCTTCAGCATGTCAGAGAGGTGCTTGGCAGGGTTGACCATTAAGCCAAGCAAATGTCAGGTGGGTATGGCAGAGGTGTCCTACCTAGGATATAGAGTGGGGAGTGGTAAGAGAAGGCCAGAACCTGCCAAAGTGGAAGCTATTCAGGCATGGCCAGCACCTGTTACCAAAAAGCAGATGAGGTCATTCTTAGGGATAGCAGGGTACAACAATAAGTTTGTCCCAAGTTATAGTACCATAGCTGCTCCCCTCACAGACCTGACAAGGAAGAACAGGCTAGATAAGGTAGTGTGGACCCCAGCATGCAAGCAGGCATTTCTGAAGCTTAAAGAAGCTTTGGAAGGATCTCCTGTGTTAGACAGTCCAGATTACAGCAAATAATTTGTTGTGCAAGTGGATGCTTTGAACCATGGGGTGGGTCTGTACTTAACCAGATTTCTTCAGAGGGGGGAAGAGCACCCAGTGTTTTATCTCAGTCGTAGGCTCCAACCCAGGGAGGAATGCTATGCAGCTGTAGAAAAGGAATGTCTAGCCATAGTGTGAGCTCTGCAAAAACTTCAGCCTTATCTGTATGGAAGGAAATTCCCTGTAATGACAGATCACAACTCCCTAATATGGTTAAACAAAGCCAGCCAGCAAAATGCCAATTTGCTAAGATGGAGCCTGGGGTTGCAAGCATATGATATGTCAGTGCAGCACTGCAGCGGGAGTAGCAATGCTAATGCAGATGGGCTCTCAAGACAGGGAATGGGGTGACGTATACCCAGATAGACCTAACCCTCTCAAGCAGTGCTTCTCAAGGGTCACTTGAAAAACTAGCTTGAGTTCTCCAGGGGGGAAGAGATGTGAAGATTGCGGAAAGATGGGTGAAGGCTGCCAGCCTAGTCAAATAGAATTTGATACATAATTCTATCATTTGTATATATAAATGTAAAATACAGGCTTGTGTTCTTAAATGAAAGAAAACACTGTAAAATGTGAACTTCAAGATTGTTGCAACATTGCCATCTGCTGCAAGAAAAACTAAGCCAAGTATTTCAAATGTCCTTTGAAGTTAAACATTGTCTAAATAGTGGTGCTGAAGCAGCTGGCTCTATTGTCTTAACTTAAGTAATAATTGCTAGAGTGTACATATGAAATGTCTTTTATTGTTGTAGTTTCCTGAGCAGGTGTTAGATTGCTAAATATTGTAGCATTTTTGCCTGGGAGCTCCAGACTAAGTGTCAAAATTATATAATGTGTATACTGGCAAATTCTAAGTGTCAAAATGATGTAATCTGGGATGGACTAGCAAAGATGCTTGTTAGTGAGTTTAAAAACTATTGTTCAGAGAGAGACAGTGAGCATTTTGATCTTGATATCCCACTTATCAGCATTCTGTCTGTTGTCTTATGTAAGTAGTGTCTTAGAAATATGTTTTCTTGTAGTAATAGCTAGGAACTTAAAAGAAATTTAGACAAGTGTTTTTCTGTTATATCAGAACTTTCCTACTGTATTGTTTTAAATTGCTGTGTGATCTCTGAACTCTTAGATATCACTGTGGTGTAGTAGTATTGTCTTGTGTTTTTTAATTATTTATTATTAAATATTGTTAAAACCTTTCACCTGTGGCTGGTTTGTGTAGAGATAAGTAGACTCTAGAGTACATTGCATATTTATAGAGTTTATTGTAATAAGCCACTCTAATAAATAAGCCTTAGACTGAATAGTCACATTACCAATTGGATAATAATATTGCACAGTAATAATTGGACACTCTTTTAAGGGCCTTTGGGTAGCTGATAAGTATTAGCTGGTGGTGGCAGAAATTACTACCGTATAGTCTGGTTAAAGGGGCACAGCTGGAGAATCTGTGTCAGCCTTTCCCAGGAGTGTCTGTGAAGTTTTATAAATACTTATCTCAAAGTGTGTGTGGTGTGTCAGCTACCTGGGCAGAGACACAAAGCACTGGTGGGACAGAGAGGGTACTGGAGGTTAGCTTGCCAGCTAGGCTGAGATCTGGACCCTATAGCTGTGCCAGTGGGGAGTCTTATTGTGGACCTGGAGAGCAAGTGAGCAATCAGCCCCAGACTGACTGTGATCTCTGTGTGCACTTAAGGGAAATTGTATTTTGCTGTGTGTATTAGTTATCCTTTTCTCTTATATGAGATGCCCTCCATGGTGTTAGTGGTGAGGATTGAGGCTCCTTGATTGCTGGGCCAGAGCACAGTCGTCACACCATGTAATCCAAAATACACAATATATTGCTAAAATATAATTTTAATCATGTCATGCAATAGCTAACAGAAAGTGGTAAAGCTGTTTGTTTCTTTATGCATACTTTGGTTTTGTGTGTCCATTGTTGCATTTGTTACCATGTAATCCTAAATACACAATATATTGCTAAAACATTGTCTATTAAAAATAGCAAGGGTACATTATATTGTTTAGACATGCATACACAAAATATTTATTACTTAGTTTGCTTTATCTGTCTATCCTCTCATGACCACAACAGATAAGCAGTTTGCTAAAATGTAATCTGCCAATTGGAAGTTATTTGGCAAATATCTGTAATCCCATTCTCTGTGCTGCTGTCCCTAAAACAAGTAGTACCATGTTTTGAACAGTAAAACTGTTATCTCAAAATGCATTTAACTGCAGCAGCAAAATAGGTGAGAAATTAACAGCCTGTAACAACCCAGATTAGTGATAATTACACATCAGTGAAGCCTGTACCCACATGGTGAGACAAGATGAGTATACAAAGCATTTGCTCATGTACCACAAGCTGAAGGAAAAAAATGGCAAATCTGTTTAATGATTTGTGTTCTGTATCATTAAGTATTTTTGCACTCCAGCTATTATCACACATTCAAGAAAAATAGGAATCACTCAGTGCTATCTCAGGATTCTGAGCATTGTTAATTCAAGGATCATTCTAGGTATGCAAACCACAGATATAATGACATTCATTAAATGTAGCATGCCCTGATAAATGACAGCAAACTCATATTCTGCTGTGACACTCCCTGCCATATGTTTGCAGTCTTTCCATTAAAACTAGATTACATTTCTGGTTACAAATGAAAACCTGACTTGCTCAGGGCATGTCCAACTCAGAGGTAATGTAAGAGAGCACTGTTTCTTTTAACCACCATCCAACTAATTCTTCCAATAGCATATTTCATGGCACAACTGTCTGTACTAATCTGCTCAAATGCGGATCTCATTGGTTCAGTAGTTTTAATGTTGACAGGAAGGAATAAATATTGATTTCTATGGAAGACAAAAAAGATGCACATTCACAGGGTTGTAATAATGGAATTGGCCTCTAAACCCACTGAGTTGTAAGCATACAACACTACAAAATTCAAACTGTACTGATATGGGCCATCAATGAGACAAATGCTTCACAAGAATCAGTTTAGGAGGGAACATTAATGCATGAAAAGGGAATCAGGACAAGACAGTATAGTAATAAAAAACACAGATAATAGAAAAAAAACACAGTATTTTCAGTTAAAGGTGCTAAGATATTGGAATGGTAACATCTTAGTGATGATTTTAGTCACAATAATAAGTGTGAAGCTTGCATACAACTAAAACAACAACCTAAATTTTAAAGATATTTGAATGTCTTTTAAACTATTAGAAAAGATCCTTTAATATTTAACTGCACATATGTACATTCATTTAAAACAATACAATGACAACAACTGCATCAAGAAAAGGTTGCATGTAAGGAGATATGAAACAATGAAGGTAAAGCAATACCATTTCAAATAAAAATATGAAAATCTTCATTTACTAATGCAAAAATATAAAAATATATACCCAACTTGAATTCCCAATGTAACAAATTTAATGCACTAAAACACACATAACAACATGAGTATTATGTATCTATACATCAATAAAATTTTAAACATAGCAGAATGATAAACAACAATGAGAAAAATACCAGTTGTTTAAAAAGAAAACTTGTCACAGATCATGTAGCATATAATTTCAAGAAAATATATATTGGTAGGAATAAACTGGATTCTTACTTTTTAGATGTCTAAGTAGTTTCCCAAGTTAAATCATCAGAGCATCTTTTAAGAGTGGTGCTAAGACCAGTCCATGCCTTCTGTCACTGTCTTTGATATAATTAAGCTTCATTCAGAGAGTTCAAAAGTCTCACATCTGAGGACAAAAATAGTTTAGTTTTGGCCAGATATTGTACAAGGATCTCAATTTGCATATGTTCTAGGACCTTTATCTTTATCTATTCAGGTTATCTCATCAGTAATTTTAGTACAAGGATTTCTCCATGTAGTCATTAGTATAAACTTCTTGCAAAAACAAGACAAAAGTTTCATAATTGCAGACCTTCATTGGCTATTGGTAAAACTTTAGACATGAATCGGTGTGGCATTTCATACCCCATGAAAATACCTTCTTGCAAGTTTAAAGTTTTAGGAAGCTGTGTACTGACAAAAAAAAAAAAGACTGTAACCAACACCCATCTGTCTGAGTTGGGTGTTCATTTTTAAACTTTTCACAAAATTCTGTATTGTTTTAACAATCCAAAAAAAATGTTTTGGTACTTACGTATTATCGCAACCATATTTCAGACAGGAGCAACAGGTGTTTTCCAAGTCGTATAGCTGTTTCTCCTGTTTGAAATCTCATTGCGAAAAGACATAAGTCCCGCTTTCTTTTTTTACTTAAAGTATTGCTTTGTTGTCCATGAGACTCACTCAGTGAGTATTATCGCAACCACGTTTCGAACAGGAGAAACGTCTCTTTTCCAAGTTGTATACCTATTTCTCCTGTTCGCAATCTGATTGTGATAAGACGTAAATACCATTACATATTAGATTCCTTTCAAGGTATAATTATTTCAGTTAGATGGTAACAAATATATATGATTTTTGTGATATTCTACTATCCAGTAAATTAATAAAACTGTTAACTATTAATATAGGTAAGCTTTGCAAATAGATGGGGGTACGAGGAATATAAATGGGCTGTTGAATACACACCGACTGATTAGTAAGGCACCTATGGTATGTAAAATGAGTATTTTTAAAATGTTTGGCAGCTTTGGTTATAAGTATACTAATTTCATGAACATGGTTGTAAACCCCGACTTAGGTAAACTGTGTTATGGTAACAGGATGGCTATCGATGGTACAGTACCAGTTCTTTATTTGATGGTTTGTGAATGTCAGCACTTTAATGTAGGGAAAACTGT
>NC_056739.1:676609990-676692490 GCF_019279795.1 Protopterus annectens | reverse complement strand
TTTGCTAATACGAATGTTTTGATTTCTTCAAATAATTTGTTTTGTCTCTCTGTCATATTAGTGTATGCATAAATCAACATTAATCTTATATATTCTGTCTCATTCCCATATCATTACTCTTCTTGTTGCTACTATTGTTACGTATAAAATTATTTCTTCATTTTTTTTTAAATAACTCCTATTCCAAGCTTGTCTCATTTCTAGCAACCAAACAACCCCCCCAATCCTGGCTACTATTATTTTCCTTTTTTCTGCTTTGCTATGTCTGGTATCTAGCATGGAAAAGCATGTCAATTTGTTTTTATTTTTACACAACTCCACCACCACCAAATGCTATTCACATTTTTGCAAAATTTTCTCTATCACCCTTTTCCTTTTTTGTAAGTGTTTTACTTCCAGGTACTATTATTATTTTCCTTCTTTTAAGTCTCCCACTAAATGTTTTTTCTCTATCTTATTCTTCGGCCTCCATTTTTCCTTCTTTCCTCTTATCTTTCTACAGTTGCAAATCTATTTTCTTCTAATATATTAATAACCTCACTTTCTTCTCTAACAACCTTATCACTACTTAACTTTTCTTCAGTCTCCTCTTCTTGATATGACCTTCTCTTTCAACATCTTCTGCAGTAATATTTTCTACTGTTTGTCTTTCTTCTGTGATGTCCTCTTATATGGGACAGTCAAACCAGAAGAGTCCAAATTATTTACATTTTCTACAAAAGGCCTTACAATTGTTTGCTGTAGTTCCCCTTTCCCTGCAATGGCCACATGTTTATTTGGTATAGTCTTGAACTAAATGATTTTCATCCCACAAAAATAAAATGCTTTGGGTTGGGCCAGTACCCAAGCATCTTACCATTTGTGATAAATATATGCATAAATCACTATTAATCTTATATAAGGTGAATTGTCCTATCCTTAACATCCATTGTTATCCACACTTCCCAACCCTGAGTACATATAGTTCTTTTATGACATATTTTTTTAACTTAATGTACTTCATTAAGTGGTGAAAGAAAAGAAAATACTTTTACCTCATTCTCATCCATATTAGAAGTCATAAACTATACATCTTTCTCTTTTAGTTGTAACCCCAAGATGTGAAATAAATACTTTCTATGGTGTTGTTGCATTTCTTTTTTCAGTCTGTCATAATTCTTTTGAAAAAGTTAAAGCTTTCATATATCACTCCACTAAAATATTCAATTTCCAGATGAACCAATGCTCTTACAGCTTTAATGTTAAATCCTAGTGGCAAAATAATACTACCCATAATGTCATACATTCTCACACTGCCATCACATTTACTTTTTATTCTTATTTTTTGTCATCTTCTCTGTGCCTATTGAGAAACTGCAAATGTTTATTCCCCTTCAGTTCCTTCTTCTATTCTTCATTGCCTGGTTGCATCTGCATAACTTTTTTCTTTTAACAAAATAAATAAAACATGTTGGACAGGCAAAAGCAACAATAGCTCTGGGGATTCCTTGTTTTCTATTTCTGTTGCAAAACCATCCATGTAGATATTAAGACCACTGAAAACAAAATAACTTCAAAAAACTCCTCTAGTCCCATTTACATAGTTATGGTTGGTTATGTAATTGTTCTGATCCAGGGAATGTTCACTTAATTAGAACATATCATACTTTAACCTTCTATGAAAGCTTGTAACAACTCCTGTCTACACGCTTACTCAATCAATGTGTGTTTACTGTACTAGCCACTGATGAATGTAACCAAATGACTGAACAAAATGTCTTTTTAACTTTTATAGTAACACACTGTGCTCCTTATATTATATTTATTTTTTGCTCCTTTCCTAGCCTTTAAACTGCACCTTATTAACTTTTTTGACTCTGTACTGAACTTTACTAATGTGTGCTGTATTTACTGTACTAATCTTTGAGGAGCTTTTCTCCCCAGGCCTCTGCTGAAAATGAGATCCATGCCCAGCTGGACTTTTCCGGCAAACAAATATAAAATAAATGAACACTAAAAATTGTCTACTCTGTTGGCTGTGAATCACTCCATTGTTTTCCCTTAACCAGCTGTTGTTTGTGCTTCTAATCTCTCAGTCTTTTAGTCTCTTCCTCCTCTAATACTCTCTCCACCATGCCACTCCATCTTACTTATTCCCCGTCCTTTGGCTCTGCCTGGTTCACAAAATTTATCAATAATTGTGTATCCAGTCTGGGTTCAGGCACCTAGGCAGTGAGGCATTACCTTATGGCCCATTTGTTTGGGGACACATGACTGAAATGACATTCAGCTGCAGAGATTATGGCTGCTGTGAATTCCCTGTGATCAAAGGGAAGAATATGGTGCCGTGCCCACAGTCTCAATAACCACATGCGCATGAGGAAATTAATGACCATGGCCCCCAAGGCAACATGAGCCTTGTCCCAAACAAAATGTACCACAGAGAAATGTCTCACTGCCTATGTACCTGAACCCATCCTGTCCTCCATTTTCCAAGTCTGTAACAGTTATTTCATATACTTCTTACATCTGAAAGTTTTTCCCTGAACCTCTTTTTGGTTCTGCTGCACTCTCTTCCATCATGGAATTCCTGGAACTGCAGTAGCAATAGTGGTATGATCAGCCCTTCAGCAGCACCTAGCAGCTCCATACAGTACTTCACTTAATCTCCTCCCACGAGTAGGGTAAGTTCCCTCGTGCCCATTCCAAAGTTCTTCTAGTCAGTATGGATACCACCTTAGAGGCCATTGGCCTAGTGGGACTAACCTAGTCAACAAAGTGTAAATAAAAATATTACATATATAAACATAAATAAAACATTTTCTTCCTCCATCCGCTCTGATCACCACTTATTGTTATATTGTTTGACATACTATTTTAAAGATTTACTAACTTATATATTAGTAAGTTATTTTGCTTTAATACATCAAAATTAATCTGTTGTTCTTAAAGTCTCTCATCATTATTTAAATAATTGTTCATGTCTTGAATCCTCTGATGTTGTTGTTAAAAACATTCTAAAAGATGAATAACATCCATTTTAGTTTGAAAGTTCCATTCAACTGCAAAGTAGAGAATCTGCTAAAGGTATCTCTCACTTGTTTTCTTTTTTGAGAAAAGAAAGTCAGTGAGATACTTGAAAAGCTCAAACTGAAAAGTAGAAATTGTCCCCATTAAATAAGCAGAAACAAAAATACAAGAAATTGTAGAAAAATAAATCTGAAACAATTCTTCCTCTGCTACTGAGACATAAGTACATTTATAGAAGATTTCCTGTTACAAGACTTCTCTGAGGAACATCTACCAGGAACTATTCACACATCTTAGAAACATCTGTGTGATTTTTAGAAACAATCCTACAAGAAGTCACTGAGAAAAGGGAAAAAGGACATTTTTTTCCACTTTTGGGTTTAGGTGTGGGCATGGACCCACAACCCGAACCAGAAAATATTAACACTATTACAAGTAATACCACAAGGGATAATCAGTGTTCCTTTGGGAGGACATGGATTTTGACATATACCCCTCAGTTCTCTGAGCTAAGAGATATATTGTATAAAAATTGTTTTTTACTGAAGTATGATGAACAAGTAGTGAGTAAAATAGGAGAAAAACCCAAAGTGGTATATAAAAAAGTATTAGTATAAAAAACATGTTAGAAAGTACGAAGAGTGAAAAAGGTTTGCACCAGGGGGTTATACCAAGAAATGTGGCCACTGCTCTCAATGTGGATTTATATTAGAGGGAGATTATGTTGAAATATCTTCCTATGCGGTACTGCAATCTTGGCACAAGAGCAATTGTGGTACCAAAAATGTTGTTTATTTAGCCCTGTGCCAGGTTTGTGAAAGATATTATGTGGGGAAAACTAAAAATGCTTTCAGGACATGCATTTACAAGCACACTTATGATATAGGGAGAGGTAATAATAAAAATGCCTTGGCAAAACACCTCATTCAGTTTCCTGAACATAATTTCAAATTTCATGTACTTGAACATGTAGTTTTGGATGAGAGAGGGGGACCCAGTGACACCTTTTTAGAGTATAAAGAATTGCTGTGGCAATTGAGGGTCAATGCGGTGAACCCTCAGGTTTAAATGAAGTTATATCATTAGTTTATTTCTTAAAACTCAAAGTTTTTATTTTTAAACTCATGTTAGATATTTTAGAGTTACTATATTATAGTTTTGTCATATATTTAGGGTATAATAGATTTTTTTATATATATGAATATGTGTGTTTTATAATAGAAGCATAGGAAGTTATGTTACATGATATACTGTTTCACATTTTTATTATGAATATAGACACTTTAAAAACTAATGGCAACTCTTCTAATTAATTAATTAAGGTTAGGGTGGGATATATATAGATATATATATATATATATATATATATATATATATATATATATATATATATATATATATAAGTCTTTTTGCTGCATTTATTCTGAAGAAATCATAGTTCACAACTGAGGAAAGCGCTAAATAAATTGTTGATTCCAGCTAGTGGTGTTCCTGTGCCTTTTTGTATCTGTGTGATTTTGTATGGACTGAAATCTGTTAATACATTGAAATTCATGGCCATATAGTTAGTAATAAAACTGACTGGGGAAACATAGCATGGCCAGATCTTTTGTTATTGTTTGTTAGAGATTATTTTATACATCTGTCAGATCTCTTCTTTTCTGAGCTGTCATTACCTTATGATGCAATAATTTACCAATGATAGAAAAGTACATCATCCCCTCAAACTGGAAGCCACTATTAGAATCACACAATCACCGTATCATAGAAATTACAAGGTAAGGAAATCTAGAGACTATCTATACCTTGTTAATATCCACCCTCATAATGTATCTCCTGTCTCTAGGAGGGCAAAACAAGTCAGACATGGGACAAATTTGTGGTTACCCATCCAGTCATCAAAGATATAGGTTCATAGCTGTGTAATAGACTAACAGCCATTGGGGTCTTTTTAAGCTTAGCCATGCATCCCAAATATCTGACAAGTTCTGGTACCCTTGATAAATGTAGGCAGTGGCTTGGGAGGTGAAACATTTATAAACAGGGGCCTGGGAGATGAACTATTTACAGGCTGCCTGTGTCCATTAGAGACATAGGTGTCAAATCACTAGATGGATTTCCTGTTTCTCATCCAGTTGTCCATGTTTTACTTTGACTGGGTTAGGGAGGGACTCTGCTCCATATGCATAGGGATCCTGTTCCAGAGAAGGGGTAGTCTCTGGGTTCCATACTTGTCTTTCCAGCAGGTCCCATGTATACCACAGGTAATGTTTACATTTTTAGAATTGGAAATTCCACTGCTGTTTGTTTTATGGATATGCAAGAGTGCCATCAGGTTGGGGTCTGACAATGCCTTCTGTGCCAGGCATAGATCTCCCTTCAGCAGCCTATAGGTGACAGAGTACAGGGATAGGGCTTTGAGGCATACATTACTTGCTCCCTGTATTCATTTAGTGAGGAACCTCTGTGGATATTCCAACTATTGGATGTACTTGGCTAGGTACATAACAAAGGGGGCATTGTACTCAATGATAGGTCTGATGAATGCTAAGTACAGTAAAACAATGACTTTCTTGGACAAAGATAAAATAACTTTGTTTATAAGTTGCACAACGCAGAACAATTTCCGCAAAAATATAGACACATGATGGTCAAAGCTAAGATTATTGTCTATGTGTGTCTCCAAGTCCCTGACTACAGAGTCGACTCTTAGGGGTGTGTTGCCAATATGATAGTTAGCAGGGGTGGATTACTTCCAGAAGGATACTATTTTGCATTTCTTAGCATTTAGTTTTAGTCCATGATTCTAACATAAGTTGCCTGTGTCAGCCCATCCTGGAGAACATTATTGTCAGTGGGGGATTCTTTGACTGCTCCAAATTTGCAGTTGTTTGCAAATGTCATCTGCCAGATGTCCTTGACATTGGTCTTGACTTCAGAGAAGTAAATGCCAAAGAGGAGTGTTCCCAGGACTGATCCCCGAGGGACTATGTTTGTGACTGGCCTTTTCTTAGATGTGGACTCCCCATTTCTAAATTCCTGGGTCCCGTCTGTGAATCAGTTGGTTATCCACTGGGTGACAAATGGGTTTCTACCGGGGATGTCCGAAAGGTGGCCCTAAAGAAATAATCCAGCCCAACAAAGCATTTTATCTGGCACTTGGTATATCCTGCAGCAAACTATTTTGACTGGGAAGATAAATGTTGACAATGGTATTGTGGCCCTCCAAACCTTGCCAAGTATGGTGAATGTCCCCTAAGCCAAAAAAGTTGGACACCTCTGGTTTATATGTTCGTAGGTAGGTACTAGGCTATTGGCCCTAGGGCCTATATAAGCCTAACCAAAAAGGTACCCTGGCTTTCACAACCCAAGAAAATTATTTTCCTGTGCCACTGTTGAGCACAGCCACCGAAGTGATCCCCGGGGTGAATTTCCTATTTCCATCCAATCATTAAGATCCTTCTTGAAGAGTGCTAATGCGGAGCTTTGTTTGATATAGATAGGTAGTTTGTTCCAGAGTACGGGAAGTCTCTGAGACAGGAATCTATCCCTTCAGCATGTTCTGCTCATTGTGGTGTCAAGGTTTAGGTCCCTAGAACATGTAGCTCAGAGGGATTGGGATTTCTTTAAGTGGAGCATGTCCAACAGCTCTGGGTTTGACATAGATTTGTATGTTAGGCAAAGATTGCCTCAGAGTAGGTGATATGCGATGGAGTAAAGCTGGAGTTTTTTGAGACGGTCTGCATACGGCATCTGTTTGAGGCCGGTAATCCTCTTTGTAAGGTATTTCTGTGGCCTTTCCAGTTGTTGTAGAAGACTTGTGAGGTACACAACAAAAGAGGCAATGTACTCTATAATGGGTCTAATGAGTGACGAGTAGAGGGGAACAATGACCTCTTTTTTCCCTGGATGAGAAACCTTTTGTGATGAGGTGTGCCATGTAGAAGGATTTCCTGACTACTGTGGCGATGTGATTATCAAAGGAGAGACTACTGTCCACCTGGGTCCCAAGGTCTCTCATCATACATTCGACGTAAAGTAGACTGCTGCCTATGTGGCAGTTCATGGGTACAGAGTTTTTACCAAAGGGGATGACAATGCACTTTTTGGCATTGAGCTTGAGGCCATGGCTCTGACATCAGGCATCTGTTTCATTGAGACCCTTCTGTAGTATGTCCACATCATTTGGAGACTTGACTATGGCACCTAGTTTGCAGTCATCTGTGAACTGCATTAGCCAAAGACCTACTGTGTTAGCCTGTACTTCAGAAATGTAGATACCAAAAAGGAGAGGACCCAGGACTGAACCCTGTGGTACTCCACTTGTCACTGGTCTGAAGTCAGATTTGGAGTCTTCTACTTTCACAGTGTGGGTTCTGTCAGTTACCCAGTTGACAACCCATCTTGTGACATAGGGATTTATACCTGGTATAGTGAGTTTATCTATAATTCCAGAGTGGGGGATGGTGTCAAAAGCCTTGGTGAGATCTAGATAGGTTGTGTGAACCACCTTACCCTCATCTCCATCTTTGGTGACTGCTTCAAAGAAGTCTATCAGGTTTAGGAGACATGATCTGCCTTTTACAATCCCAAACTGGGTGGGGTCCAGAGTTTGGAGATGACTAATGTCTTTGCTTATAAGTTCCATGATGATACCTTTCATGGCCATGCAGACCAGGCTCGTTAGGCTAATGAGGCAGTAGTTCCCAGGGTCCATGGTGGCTCCCCCATTGTGGAGTGGGATAACTGTCGCTGTGCACCATTCAGTGGGCACAGAGCCTGAGGTGAGGCTATGATTGAACATTGTGCTTAGTAGGGGTACCAGTTCATTCTGTAGTTCATGTAGAATGCAGCCTGGGATGTTGTCAGGTCCCATGGATGCTGTGTTCTTTGCTTTGGAGAGTGTGGTTTTTACCTGTGCAGCCATGATTACAGGAACTTTGCATTCTTCTGGTATACAGATGGGCCCTTTAAGGGGTGAGAGGGGCGTAAAGTTAGCACTGAACCTATCTGCCAGGATGTTGGCAATATTAGTTGGTTCTGTATATTTAGTGCCATTGTGCTGTAACTCAGAGCAGATCTGAGTGTTGCCATTGAGATTCTTGACATATCTATCGAATGCTTAGTGGTTGTCTTTAGAATCAGTGGTGATTTTATTTTCGTAATTAGCTTTGGAGGATTTTATGACGGATCTCAGCTTCTTACTGAGGCTGACCAGGGAGTTCCTCCAATCATGGGATCTTACTCTTTTTTGCAACAGTTTCTTTCTTCTGTTGTAGAGTTTGTTTATGACCGGGGACCACCAAATCGGCTTCCTTTTTTTGGTGGATAGCATCTTAGTTCTGTTAGGGATAGCACATTCCATACACTCATGTAAGTGCTTATAAAGTGCATTTGTGTAGGATTCAGCAGTTGTACTTCTATCGTCCATCTGCGTGGGTGTCGTGACAGTTTCCACTTCCATCTTAAGAAGTGTGAAGTTGGCTTTGGAGAAATTTTTTTTGGTGGTTTCCTAATGGGCAGTGGCGGAGCGGGATGTGGATGTCTAGGGTGATTAGCTTCTGGTCGGATCTGACCAAAGAATTGACCTCTGGTGTGGAACACTGGTCACCCATGTTGGTAATGACCAGGTCTAGGATATTGCTGCTCCTAGTGGGGGTGTGGATAAGCTGATCCAAGGCATTGAAATTTATGAATTCCAGAAAACGTTGAGCAAAAGAGTTGGTACATGAGTAGTTTTCCCAGTTAATGGAGAGGTAGGTGAAATCACCCATTACTAGGGTGTTGAGTTGTACCCTAATATTTTACAGTGTATCAAGAAATGAGGAGTGGGAATTCTGGGGCATGGTGCGGGATCTGTAGCAAATTACAATTTGGATTGTGGTCTTGCCCAGAGTTAGTTGCACTTGGATAATCTCAGATGCATTATGCTGAGCAACTAGCTTGGAGGTGTGGATATCCTTAATGAATATGGACATGCCTTTGCCTTTAGTGTTTCGGTCCAGGTTAGGTGGCTGAAAGGAGTGGCATGAATTATAGCCTGGTAATGCAGGGGTGCTCTCTGCAGCCTTGAACCAGGCCTCTGTCACTGCATGGATGTTGATGTTCTCCATTTTAAGGAGTGCCTCGAATGAATGCATTTTGAGGTTTAGACTTCTAGCACTGAGTAGCATTACCCTCAGATTTTGCTTGCTTGTACTTGTTACGGTAGTGATTTTTTCATTTGAACCTTGCCTAAAAAAGGCACTAAAGGTGTGGCAAGAGCCTTAGACAGTATCCAGAATCCCAAGGGCGACAGGTGCAGGCCATCTCTGGCAAAGCATCGTGGTCTGTCGATCATGTCATCTCAGGCAGACAGATACTGGATACCCATAGAATGACACAAGAAGCTTAGCCAATTGTTGAAGTCAATCATTTTGTCCTTGTACTGTGGTATCATTCTGGGTGATGGAAGGATGCTACTCAGGGCTGGGGTCATACCTGCCTGGGCTACAAGATTGGAGAGCTCCTCCATGTCTCTTTTCATGTAGTCCAGACAGATATGTCTCAGGTCATTCACACCAGCATGAACAATAACAGAGTCATATTTGTACCTGTTGTGGAGTGACCTGTGCCCATGCATTATGTGGTGAATCCTGGCACCCGACAGGCAGCTGACAGTAACTTTCTCCTCGTTTAGCCTGGTGAGTGGAACATCAGTGTGCCTGTCTATAGAGTCACCTATGACTAGAGTGTTGGGTATGTTGTTATGCCTTATGAGCTGTGGTTGAGTGGCACACTGAGTTTGTGGGCTATGTGTCATTTGGGTTGTGTTGAGAGGTGGAGGTTGCTTGTGTTTCTGCTCTGGAGGTTTCTGTTGCTTAAGCAGATTTTTATTGAGAGCCTCCACGAATGTAGGTGTGTGTTTTATGTTGCTATGTGTGCATTTTGGTGGTGTAGGTTTTGAAGGACTATGTGATGAGTGTGGTGTGGTGCAAGTGTTTACCTTCTCCTCTTGACTGCCTAGTCCAGTCTTGGGTGAAGAGTGCTTTGCTTCCAGTTTGGCTATATAAGTGCATCTTTCACAGGTTGTAGTGCTGGGTGGTAGGAGGAGAGGGTTGTCTGTGTACATGAGGCAATTGCTGCATTGCCCCAAGATGCCCAGATTAATCAGGTAGACAGGAGAAAACACCAGGAGCTGACCCTTAGACATGCCTGGATAGGTGCTTATTTATTAAGTGCTAAAAATTGTTTTCCTCTAGACAAGTGAGGAAAGTTGAGTGCTGTAGTAACTTGTTGCTTATTTAGTGCTTACAAGTTCTGAACAAGTGCTGAACTCAAAGAAACAGATAAGAGTGCTAAAACTAAAAAAAACTGGCTAGTTCTAAGGGAAAATGTAAAGAGCAGACTTTATGGTGCCTGGAATAGTTTAACCCTAGTTAAGAGGTGATACATAAAGTATATTTTTTAATATAACAGCAGCAAATGAGCAAACTGATTTAAACAAATTAACCAACTAACCAATAAAAAGCTACAAATTGAGCCCTGTTCCAGCAGTCTTTGATCAGACAAGTTTTAACTGCACACTCCTGAAACTAGGGTGCAGGGGAACCTTCTCCAAAAAGATGGTCTGGATTAGTGCTCAAGTTATGCAAACAAAGCTAGATTCAGCAGGTCTGAATTTAATCTATGCTACAGCAAACAAGGCGTACCAATTTCAGAAAAAAAGTTCAAATAAGCAGGCACAATAAGCATTTAACCAGAAACCCCCAGCTCAGAAGGACAGAATCTACCCTCTCCTCCCACAAGAGTGCAGACCACACTTTCTTAATGTAAAATAACTAGCCCGTAGCCCAAGTGCTTAAACTAGAACTAATACACTTTCAGAATAACAGACACTAAGCCTTCAATCAGAAACTCCCATCTTAGAAGGATGTAAGCACCTGTCCTGCCACAACAATGCAGACCACAAACCTTCTTAATGTAAAACAACTGGTCTGAAGCCCGAGTGTTTCAACCAAAGGCTTAGAATAACAGTTACAATTTAATCAGGCTACTAACAAGCAGTAATAAATGCAGAAGAATAAATGTAATAAAGTAGGAAGAAACACAAATACAGTAAAAGCAGATGAATAAAGTGCAATTGTTTTATACCTAACCTCTTGAGTTTGTCAACCATGCCCAAGTAGGGTATTGTTGCAAATACCTTGGCCAAGTCAAGGTAGGCAACGTGAACTGTTTTACCCTCATCTATTGCTTTAACAACCTTCTCAAAGAAGTCCACCAGGTTGAGTAGGCTTGATCTGCCCTTGACTAATCCAAATTGGATTGGGTCACATGTCTGGAAGTAGTAGGCATCATCTACCCTTGATGAATCAAAATGGGATGGATCCTGTGTCTGGAGGTTTCCTATGTTATTATTGAACATTTCCATGATAATTCTTACCATGTCTTTGCATGTGAGACTCGTGAGACATATGACTGTGTAGTTGTCCCACTTTTGTACAGGGGGAAGACGTTTGCCATTCTCTATTCATTAAGAATGAAACCATTATGGAAGCTATGTTTAAACTATGATTCCAGAGGGTCAGATAGGTCATGTTTCATGACATTTAGAAGGCGCCCTGGTATAATGTCTGGGCCCATTGAAGCAGTGATCTTGGACCTAGTGAGAACATTGAGGACCTGTTCCCTAGTGGTAGCAGGAGGTGTTATAGTTGATGCCATTTCCTGATGGGAGGCTGGGGGTAATAAAGTTAGAGCTGAATTTGTCTGCTAGTAGGTTTGCTATATCTTCTGGCTCAGTGTAGATGACTCCATTAACAATGAACTCTACACACAATTGTATATTGCCTTTGAAGTTCTGGACATGGCTTAGTAATGCCTTGTGGTTGTCCTTGGCCTGGGATGCCAAATTTACCTCAAATTTGGCTTTAGTAGACTTTATTTTTCCTCTGAGGTGTTTGTGTAGTTTGATGAGAGTGCTTTTATCCTGCTTTGTGCTAGTCCTCCTAATTTTTGCCATGATTGTCCTCCTTCTGTTATAGAGCCTATTGATGTTGCAATTCCACCAAGGTGGCTTGTTTTTTTGAATTAGTTCTGTACTTATTCCTGGTCGGTATAGCTGCCTCTATGCAACAATTAACATGCCTGTATAGGGTTTCTGTGAACAGTTTCACATAGTCAGTAGTGTTCTTAGAGATTATGGAGGCTTGAAATATTGCCAGGGTTTCACTTTATAGTAGAAAGGTAACCTTGGAGTAGATTCTGAGCATTCTGATCCAGGAAGTTTGTGTTTACAAAATCCAGGAATCTATGTGCCTGCATGTTTGGGGTTATATATAATTAGCAGTTAATTATAGGGTAATTAAAGTCACCCATGTATATGGTATTGTGTTGGATGGTGAGGGTTTCCAGTAAGCTTAAATATGTGTGGTGTGTTTCCTGGGTCATACAGGAGGACCAATAGCATGCAAGCAAGTGGCATGATATTTTGCCTATGGTGTTTTGATTATGGAGAAGCTCAAGTGAATTATCCTATTTGGCCAGCCATGATATGGTATATTTAATTTTGATTTAAACTGAAACACCTCCACCTTGAGTCCCTGCTTGTATAGTAGCTGATCTAAATTTGTGGAAGGCATTATAGCCTTGCACTGCCAATGTCCTCTCTGTGATTTTAAACCATATCTCAGTGGCTGCACAGAGATCAGCATTCTCTAGTGTGAGGCAGGCTTGTAAGAAGTGAAGTTTCCTGTTTAGACTCCTATGACTGAAAAGAAACACCTTTAGACTTTCTTGAAGGATGTGACAGTGTTACTCTGTTTAACAAATAAGGTCAGTTTATTCCAGAAATGGCAAAACAGTGGGCAATAAACCTGCCCCACAAACACATTTTGCTTATATGTTGATGGAGTTTCAAATCCTTAGATGTAGTGTTGGTTGAACTGTTTTTCTTGCTGAGATGAAAATGATCATGGACAGGTTGGGTCCTGATGGGAAAGAATACAATTATTAGATGTCCACATACGAGTCTATAAGAGGTCATGTATAGATAGAGGGCTACAATCTTATTGATAGCTCAAGATTTTTACACCAACAGTGTTGTTGTTAAGAGACTCTGTTGGTGGGTATCTAATAAGCTCAATGTAGGAATAGTGTAAGTCCTACACAGAAGGTACCGTGGCCATGTTTGTGGTTCCCCTCGGCAGTGTGCCTTGCATATTAATGAAGTAGCACTACTGAGAGAGAGAGCCATGTAACACAGTTACAGAATTGGTGTAGGGGGTATAATACAGTGTCTGGAGATGAGTAATTCAACCCCTGCACTGTCAAAGTGCCGGATGGCACTGAAATATATATCGACACAGTTGTAGAGAACCACGTTTTATAGAAAAGCAAACAGCAAAGCTTTCGGGTGTAACCCTTTCTCAATGCTAATACAAACTCTAAACACAGGTGAGTTTAAATACAAATCAAAGTGTCACATGACATGCAGCCCAAAGTCATATGACCAACATAAAATCATATACATAAAAAAATCATGTACATAAAAAAACATATTAAAAACATAATAAACAAAACTTAAACTAGCAGTGTAACTTAGTTTGTTGAAATTTTATAAGAATAGGTTTTAATGTAACCATGGAATTTAACCCTGGTGAACGATCCGCAGCAAATCTAAGTATCCATTCATATTCCTTATTCTCAATTATATTATCAATGTCCCCACCTCTTATATTAGTATGCACATTGTCTATAACTTTAAATCTAAACCTGTGATTAGAACCACAAGCACTTATGTGTTTATACAGAGCATTTTTATCTTTCATTCTCATGATCTCTGATTTATGTTCAGTAATACGTTCTTTAAGCTTTCTTGACGTTTTTCCCACATAGAATGCTGGACATAACACACAAGTTGCTAAATATACAATGTTGCTGGTAATGCATGTTGCTATCAAATTAAATTTGTAAATTTTACCTGTTGAAGGATGCATGAACACATTACTATCAACATTAAAAATATCAGGACAACAAGAACAATTCATACAGCAAAATGTACCTAACTTTGAATTAATATGTGATTTAGAAATGCTATTAAAATCCTTGTAGCATAATTTATTTTTTAAGGTTTTCATATTCCTATATAAAAAATGCGGACTGTCATCTAAGACAGCTCTGATATCATCTGATGACATCAGAATAACCCAATTCTTTTTTATCACTTTCTTAACTAAGTGTGTCCTAACATTATATGTGGTAACATATCTAACCTGAGTGTCTTTTTCTTTTACACTTCTCAGGATAGAATTGGACTCAAGGTCCAATGAAAAAATAGGTTTAAATTTTGTCCCTCTGTCAACAATAGTCTTTTCCTTTAGGTTTGAAAGGAAATCAAAATCATATCCACTGTTCAGAAAATCTTCCATCATATCATATCATACAACTGTTCCTTAAAACACATATCATCTGTGTTTAACCTACTTACTCTACCAAACTGAGATGTCACTATACCTTTAAAAACATGTGGAGCATGCATACTACTGCTGTGAATATATCTACCAGCATAAACATCCTATCTATAAACACTAGTTTGCAAAAATCCTTCAACTAGTTGTATCTTAACATCAAGAAAAGCTATAGCGTGATCTGAACATTCCATCTTAAAATTTAAAAAACTCGTAGTCGTGTTTAAATATTGCACATAGTCAGCCAACTGAGACAAGGAACCTTTCCAAATCATAAAACAATCATCCACAAAACGTTGGTAAAAGCATACATACTTATTCAAAGGATGAGTGTTAGTACAAATATACATTTTCTCCCATTGGTGCAAGACTAAATTGGCATAAGTATTGGCAACTGATGTGCCCATAGCCACACCAGTTAATTGCAAATATATAGGTTCATCAAACACAAAAACATTGTTGGATAACACTATGTCCAACAAAAAACAAATATTCTCTATATGGATTGTTGACATATTAGCTTGTGACATCAAGAAATGCCTAACTGAATTGATGCCATACTCATTAGGTATAACAGTAAAGAGAGATGAGATGTCTAGAGTAACAAATAAAAAATCACCCTGATTAAGGGAAGTATTGCTTAAACTATTATACCAACGGCGTAATTTAAACATAAAATCCGTGGTATCCCTCAACACATTACTGCATTGTACTAAGAATGGTTGTAATTGTGTCTGAAGATAAATTGAAATAGGCTCAGTGAGCCAACCACGTCCTGACACTATGGGTCTCAGGGGAGGATTTTCAAATGACTTATGAATCTTAGGGAGACCATAAAGCTGGGGAATATTAGGACAGGGAGCACTGAAAAAATGAAATAGATCTAAGGTAATGTCACCATTAATTTGTAAGTCATATATCGACATATTCACCACACTTATACATTTCTTGACATCTAAGTGTGTAATGCATTTAAAAGCATTACCATCTTCAAGTAAAGAAATCATGGACTGCACATAACTGACATGATCCATTAACACTACAGTGCCCCCTTTGTCAGCTTGTTTGATAATAATATCATTCCTTTCTTGTAATGATCTCAGAGCTATATATGAATGATAAAAATGCTCTGTATAAACACATAAGTGCTTGTGGTTCTAATCACAGGTTTAGATTTAGAGTTATAGATAATGTGCATACTAATATAAGAGGTGGGGACATTAATAATTTAATTGAGAATAAGGAATATGAATGGATACTTAGATTTGCTGCAGATCATTCACCAGGGTTAAATTCCATGGTTACATTAAAACCTATCCTTATAAAATTTCAACAAACTAAGTTACACTGCTAGTTTGAGTTTTGTTTATTATGTTTTTAATATGTTTTTTTATGTATATGATTTTATGTTGGTCATATGACGTTGGGCTGCATGTCATGTGACACTTTGATTTGTATTTAAACTCACCTGTCTTTAGAGTTTGTATTAGCATTGAGAAAGGGTTACACCCGAAAGCTTTGCTGTTTGTTTTTCTATAAAACGTGGTTTTCTCTACAACTGTGTCGATATTTATTAATTTGTTGCAGCCTTTTTACTTCTATTTTGCGTTGGCACTGAAATATAACAGTTAAATATGTTTTTTTTGTGTGTGTGCTTACACAGCACAGTGCAGCGCTTAGCAATGGACATGTACCAGACATCTAAAAACAGAAACTGGATACTTTTAATTTTCATATCAAAGGGCAGGTTTAAGCATAGCTGAGCGTGTTTGCATGGTGTGGCACTGTACTCAGAAGTACTTAAACGTAGATGAAAGCTATATAGAAATGTCAGCAGCTGTCAGCATATCCATGTAGCTGAATCATTGGAGTCACAGCCTTATGTGCAATAGTTGCATGGTTCAAATACACAGACAGACCATTCAACTTTTATATTAGATAGCAATGTTTTATAACTTATATTTTTATAGATGTATTTATTGGCATTTGTTAACCGAATTAGTCCAGCTGGGCAAGAAGCCCATTTTCAGTGGAGACCCAAGGAGAAAATATCCACTTACACACAAGTTTACAATACATAAAATTCATACTTCAAGATAAAGAAACTAAAATACATAAGGTCAGGAAATATAGAAGTAAAATACATACAGATAATAAAGTAGTAGTAATGAGCAAATAATTTTATTTTATTTATTTTTTTTTAAATCTGGTTTGCCTTTAGCTAAATTCTGGTAAGCACTGCTAAGCCAAACCAAGCAGTGCTTAAACATGACCCATTTTAGCACTGCTTAGCAATGTGCAGCTCTGCTTAGCTGGCTTGGGCACTGCTAAGCAAACCCTGTTTAAGCAGTCCTCAGCTCAGCTAAGCTGGTTTGCACACTGCTAAGCATTGCCAAGCATTGTCAGTTTAAGTACTGCTCAGCTAAGTTTAGCGGATTTGCGAGGTGCTAAGCAGAACACCACATTTTTAATGGCCCAATGGTGTCAAAGCATGGGGAAAAAAGCATTATTTACATGCAGCAGGCAGGAATATAGCCAGTATCTGTTGACGTTTGATCTTGGCAGAGAATATGGCAGGAGTTAGAGAGGGTTCATGCTTCCGGGTGCAATGGTGGGGCATTCTGGAGTCCAGGGTCATGGTTGGACTCCTTGTAAAATACCATAACATCCAGTTGCTGCAGAGCCATTATCACAGGTCAGAATACAAATTGGAGGCCTGGAACCGGCTGGCTCATGACTTCACCAATGCAACTGGTATCACCCGCACAGGTGAACAAGTGCATCATCATTATGATGACCTGAAGCATTGGAAGGGGGATCTCTTGGCCACCTGGGTCCAAGATTCCAGAGATGATAATATCCCACCAGTTTGTAGGTATCATTATCGTTGGTTTACCAAATTATACTCTGAATGCGTGATAGACAGGTATGCATAATAGTGTGTTTCTCTCTCCACATCTGTAGAGGAGAGAGCCCACAATCTGAAGGCCCATGCATGATGTCTGGCTAGCTTGCACCGTGAGTGTTGTCAGTACAGATGTATCTTGCAATCTATAGTGATATAAACAAGAAAGAGTAAATTGATAACTGCCAGTAAGTATATTCAGCTTTGATTGTACTGCAATGAATGTGGTCATACACCTGGACTGATATAACTCAGCAATGCCAGGTACAGTTCAATAAAGATGAAAGCATGAAACCTGATAATGCTAAGGAAATACAGTTTCAACTGCATTAGCAATATGAAGGCAATAATGTTCAACGACATTCATAATGTTAAGGAAATAAAATTCAACTGCATTCATAATTGTAAAGGAAATAAAGTTACTACTGCTTAAATTGCAGAATTACAGCTGTCTTGGAACACCTGCATTATCTGAAGTGTTTATTAATAAAGACTGTTAGATATATACCAATCACTGCCTGATGTCACCAACAATAAAGCTGTGTTGTGCAAAATGTGTGTATTTTGGACTGTTGGTCAATAAATCGAGTATTACAAGAGCTGTGAAGTAAACACAGGAATAATACCATGAAGTGACTGAAGGTTAGCTATGATGTGGAGCTGTCCTACAAGATATAATGCAGTATATTTGTTCTGCAATAAGATCTGAACCTAGAATAATAATGGCTAAGGTATAATATTGTGTTTATCTCTGGAATTTTTTAACAATTACATTTCAGCTATATGCAGTCCTGAACCTAGTTAAGCTGCTGCAGAAAACTATGAAACTGTAATAGCTCTAGACTGCAAATATACCATGTGCAACTGTATATGGATCAGGTAGCCAATTGAGCAGTCCAATATGGCCTGTACACATAACACAAATGCCCACCCACTAGGGGTTAATTGTTTACACCTGCATTCCAAGTATTAATACACAGTTCACCTACTATCTTTGTCATGCATGACTCTCATGTGTGTGTTCCAGTGTCACTGCAGTCTTGTATAACACTCTACCACTATTAGCAGGTCACAGTTTGTTATCAGGTGAGCCCTAGGTGTATATATTAGTCAATCAAAACACAGCAGGTGCTCAGTAGCTCAGTGTGATAAACACTGGGTGTGATATACATTTTGTCACACAAGGACTGGGGTTTGAATCCAGGGACAAGTATTACTAAATATTCATAAAAATAGTTATGTATTGTTAACAGATGATCTTCCCACAGGAATTACAGGTAAATAAATGGCTGTAGTAGCTGTCAAAATGGGTTACTAATTTGTGTGTCTAGATGTTAACAGCATTGCTCAGCAAGGCGATAAGACTTCAGTAAATAAAAAGTCAGTAAGTACAATACTAATACAAGTTATTGAAACAAATAAAACTGTTTAAGCTTGGTACAGCTGTATGCCTGGTGTGTCTGTGAATGTCTGCTGATAGTATAACCCCATATCTGCCAACAACAGTATGATAAGCATAAACTTTCTGTACTGTGCACGATCCATGTCTCTCAAGTGTCATGCTGTCACTGACTGTGAACACTTTTGCCAAATCCCTGGGATACAAATTTAACAGCCACATGATTCATCTCAATGGCACAGTCACACTACATTAGTCCACAGTACACCTTGGTAGTCACATTTGTTTCCCTGATATGTAATTGTCTCCTCTAGTTGTGTACCTATAGATGTTACAGCTTATTTATCTATTTTATTTATTTATTTATATTTGTTGACCGGGAGTGTCTGACTGGACATAGGTCCATTTTCAGCGGAGGCCTGGGGAGAAAAGCTCCACAGTTAAAATAAACAGACAGTAGTTACATTGGATTATATAGCGATTAACAATTTACATAGCAATTACTTACAACATATTTACAGATGAAGAACATAGTACATCAGCAGACAACTAGAATCTTTATCTGTGAAGTACATAACAGACATTAACAAATGTTACAATAAGAAGTTCCTGCTGTATAATAAGTACTAGGCTTATGAGCACCTGAGCTTGCTATAATCAAGGTAGTTAGTGGAGTGGAAAGAAAGGTAGTTGTTGGATGGGGTGGGTGATATTAGAGTGGGAGTTGCAAGGGCATAGCCAGAATCTTTTTAGGTGTGCTTTTAGTAAAGTTTTGAAGTGGGTGCATGATGGTATGGAGGTAATTGTGGGTGGGAGGGAGTTCCATAATTTGGCTATGGTGCAAGAGAATAGTGCTTCACCAGCAGAGTTATTGGCTTTAGTGATCTGCAAGTGATTTTTGTTGCTGGATCTTAGTGGTCTGGTGGTGCGATAGGGTTGGAGTAGATTCTGGAGGGATGGGACATTTAGTGGATGGTTTACTAGTTTGTGGGCAAGTGAGAGTTGATACCATTGAAGGAGGTGAGGGAGTTCAAGCCAGCCCAGTTCAGCAAGTGAGAGGCAGTGGTGACTACGGTAGGATGCCCCTGTGGCGAATTTGGCAATTTTGTTGTAGCAGGTCTCTAGCATGTTTAGATTGCATTGCCTTAGGTTGGTATATATTGGAGAGGCATAAAGTAGGGTGGAGATAAGGTGGGAATTTGCTATTGAAATCTTTGCTGCTTTGGTGAGAAGTTGCTTATTTCTGTATAATGCTCCTAGTTTTTTGTGGGCTTTTTTATGGTCATGGATATGTGAATGTCAAATTTTAGTTTATTGTCTATTTCCACTCCTAGCAATTTGGTGTGTTCAGTTGGGTATATAGTGGTGTTGTCTTTTGCTGTGATGTTAAAGTGAGAGTTGTTTTGAGTATGTTTGGTGGGTTGGAAGATGAGTAGTTTAGTTTTGTTTGGGTTGAGTATTAATTGGGCATCGGATAACCAAGTTTCAACAGAGGAAAAGGCTTCCTGTGTGACTTTTTGCAGTTTGGGTAGGGACTGGGCTGAGCAGATGATGGTTGAGTCATCTGCGTATTGTATGAGTGTGCCATGTTTGGTGGTAGAGGCTAGATTATTGGTGAAAACAGAGAAGAGTAGGGGTCCAAGGATGGATCCTTGGGAAACCCCTATGGAGACAGGTAATTGGGGAGATATGTCATTCTACCATACAACGGATTGTTGTCAGTCAGACAAGTAACTCTGAAACCAGTTGGTGACTGATTGTGAGAAAGATAGGTTATTGAGGACAGAGATAAGTTGTTTGTGTGGGACCATGTCAAATGCTTTAGATAGGTCTAGGAAAGTAGCAGAGGAGAGATAGCCATTAGGTTATTGAGGACAGAGATAAGTTGTTTGTGTGGGACCATGTCAAATGCTTTAGATAGGTCTAGGAAAGTAGCAGAGGAGAGATAGCCATTGTTTTTATGCTGAAGGATAGTGTTAGTAAAGGAGAGTAAGGCAGTGGTGGTGCTATGGTTTGGTTGGAAACCATGCTGAGTATTGAAAAGGAGGTTGTTAGTAAGGAGGTAGTCTGAGACCTGAGAGTGTATGCATCTCTCTAGTATTTTGGAGAGTGGAGAGAGAATAGCTATGGGCGGTAATTGGTTAGTTCTGTGGAAGGTCCACCTTTGTGGAGGGGAATTATATGTGATATATTCCACAGTGTGGGAACATAACTTTCTGACAGAGATTGGTTCATCAAGATGGATATTGGGTAGGCCAGAGCATCAGATGCAATTTGTAGGTATTCACTTGGGAGATTGTCTGCTGCTAATTCGGTGGGCTTAAGTTTAGTTAAACATTTATTTTATGTTGGAGGTACATACAGGAGAAAAAGAGAAGGCAGTGGGGAGATTACTAGTTGAAGGTGTGGGTGGGAGGGAAGGGGGTTGTGTTGTTTAGCTAGTGATAGTATGGTTTGTGTGAAGTGGGTGTTGAATGAGGTAGCAATATTTTCTGAGGAGTGAGGGATGTTAGGAGGAGGGGTACTGACTTTACCTGGGTGGAGGCTGGAGTTTATGGAGGACCAGAATTGTTTGGGGCTGTGTTGGGAGGAGTCTAGGGCAGACTGGTAGTATTGGAATTTGTCCAGTTTTATTAACTTTTTGACTCTATTGTGTAGTTCTAGGAATTTCTGTCTAGTTGAGCTTAGTTGTCTAGTTTCTGTCTGGCTTGGCCCATACTGTCCCATGCAGATAGCTTGAGAGGTATGTAGGTGCTACAGAAGCTACAGGGCACTTGTATACATAAAGTAAGGGCAGACGTGTAGACTATATAAGAGTACTGTTGCAAATAATATAGCCTATACTGGTAGTAATGGAATGTCTTTCTCTCCCCTCCCCCACCCCTTATCTGCATCATACTTTATTATTTTATTATTATACATTGGATATGGTTTACATTTAACATATGTTGTTCTCAAAATGTTATGTTGGGCATTGTGTTTTTTTATTGTTATATTTTATAACGGTTGCATACCAACATACTTTGTTGAATTACCTATGATGTTCGCCTTATGCCATAACTGTTACTGACATGCTGTTACAATACTGACTGTTAATCCACTTCTTGTTGTGTTCCATATGCTATGCAATGTTATCTTACTGGGTTATATTCAACATCCTGGCATACTGTTATAACTAACATTAAAATGTTCTGCTCATTACTAACCTATACAGTTTGAAAAACCTCAATACCATAGCTCGATTGGGTATGCCGGTTCTTGGCGATCTGCCTACCCTACCTCAACCAGCCATGGCATCTGGTTCCTGTATGTCTGGGACCCAACTTGGAGCTGCCCCTCCACTGGTCCTGCACCACCTTCAGACAGAACCACCTCAGGGGACAGGGCCTGTCCCCCCCGAGAGCAAGCTCGGAGAGGGAGTTGTCACCCATTGACAGCTACCAGAGATGTGGAGGATTATTCACCATAGTGTGGACGATCAAATTGAGAGCAGACTGGCCAACCTGGAGGGGCAGGCTGGCCCCAGCGCCCAGCCCCCAGCACAGCCACCTTTGGAGCAGTGAAGGAGCAGTGGTGACTGCCCATGGATGGGGAGCTCAGTCTCACTACTGGCATCTGGGGCCACATGGCTCTCCGATTCCACAACATCCTCCCCATCCAAGGTGTTTACCCTCTTTTTGTGTCATAAACCACCTGTGTCTGCTGTCTTGTCTGTCTTGTCTGTTTTGAAATGCCACCTCTCCTACCCAACTTACCTTCCCACATGTACCTATATCCCGTCCCCAACATTCCACTCTTTCCTTAAAAGAAATAAAATGGGCATCTGTCCCACAAAAATATATCACCCTATACATAGCTCTCCATTTCACCCCCACATACACTGCCCACAATCAATCATTACAGAAATTAATCACACAGTTATGTCACTCACACACACCCCGCTCTCTGGAATGTGAGGAGCCAAATTCCAAATTGTCCATGACCTGCACAGTTGTTGCTGTACAAGAAATGGAGATCTATGGTCATTTCCTACACCTATCCTGCACTTCCTTACCTGCCTTTCACATTGTTGTCCCCCCTGCTTGCCCCCATTTCACCACTTTCCTATCGCCCCTTCTTTTCTTTCCTCTTTTTTTGAAAATATCACAGGTTTAACCGGAGCTGAACACTGAGCCATGTTGCAGAGTGTCATGCACACCTGCTTAAAGCGGCTTAAAACTGCTTTAATCACCTTCTGTTTTTCTGACATTGTTATGCACATCAGCAAAATGATTACCCCCTGCCAAGTCTCAAACCCAGCCTGCAAGGGCATAGTGCATTAGTCCACTAGGCTACGCAGCTCTGAAGAACATCATCTGTTTTCATAAACATATCCTGAGCATCAGTGATGCCATCAACAAAAATTCACCACTGCCAAGTCTCAAACCCAGGACCCTGTTAACCATGACACATTACATTAACCCACTAGGCCACCCACCTCTAAAGAGTTGCAGGTGTTTCTATACACATATCCTGAGTATCAGTGATGCACGTCAGCAAATAAATTCACCCCTGCCAAGACTTGAACCCAGGCCCCTTTTAACTACAGCAAAGTGCATTAGTATACTAGGCAAATCAGCTCTGAAGATTAATGGGTGCTTCCATATACATACCTGAGTGTCAGTGACACACTGCTTGTACATATAATTGGAAAAATGACAGCATACTTGGGACTGTGATGCAGACATCAAATCAGTATGCAGCCAAATAAATGTTGATGGATATACGTGAGGCCTAGAATAGCAGGTTATAGCTGACAACTGCACAGGCTGTTGCAGAATGTTCACAGTTGTGCCACCTATTTTTTGACACAGTTGTCACAAAACCTATTCTGTGTGCTGAGGTACTGGCAAATCAGTACAGACTGAGATTAGAATATCATGACAGACAGCTCAGTGTCACACGTCATACCCATAAGAACACACATGTTCATGCCAATCCTGTGTAACAGACTGTGTGCATGCACATAAGTCTTGCAAATACACCTGCTATAGAATTGACTCAGTAGCTCAATCTGTTACATTCCTAGCATGCTTTACATTTTGCCACCCACAGTCCTTGCTTACATTCCAGTCTGTTGCATGTCAAGTACATGCTTGTCAAAACAACAAAGAAATGACTGAGCCCAGCAATTTTTAAGCAGAGCCAGTTGATGCTACTGCAGTCACTGCCACCTATATTAGCACATCACAAACTTGTAAGTTGGGACACACTTTACAAATATGTATAGGTGCCCTAAATGTCACCTACCACTAATAGGATGGCACTATTACATAACATACTGTATGTACCTGAAGCATATGCCTCAGCTGGACTGTTATGGGCATCCTCACCCTGGCTATGATGTGACACCAGAACTGACAATGCTCCCTCACTGACATATACAGCTTGCTGTCCCTCAATGTGTTCACAATCCCCAGTATGACTCCTCAGCAAAATGCAGCAACAGCAGCCTGCAACATATGCAGCAGTATGTTCAGCTACCTGGTACAGACCTACCATACCTCCCAAACAGCTAGATCAAGGGATCCACACAATACCCACACATAAAGAGTGGGGGGAATGGACAAGTGACAGGGATATGTGTCACCGTCTTCCCCTACAAACAAACACAGCTGATAGACCAGCAGCTACTGCAGCAGCATGCATATTCTGATGCAAAGGAGGTATGACACTCACTTCTGTATGTCCCCTTACTGATCTCAACCCACATTGTTAAACAGGAAACTGCCACATAATCAGAAAGTCTGTTCACAATGGCCAAACATAACATGCCAAACTGTGGACATATCACATATATCTGGACAATGGACAGTATGTTTACCTACTCTATGTGATGCTGTAGTCCTCACACCTCGATAATGTACATCTCACAGGCCAGGTAAAGGGCCAAGGACTACATGAAGGCCTTAAATATAGCACTGTGGTGCCATGCCATTGGCCAATGAAAATGCAACTCAGCTGTTCTGGATACAAGTAGCAAGTGTGAGCCACAGATAGGTACACAGGCAATCACCTGTTCATGAGCATTACCTGCAGAAGGCAAGCTGCTGCCTACGGTAAACAGGTCTGTGACTTTCTTTATGTAGACAGACTGCAGGAACATAAGCTTTATACTACAGGATTTCTGCACAAGTCCCTAGGTAATGGGATGCAGATGGGAGGATGCAGTTATGGGAAAATGGGATTACAACAGTAGTCCTGTAATACATATCTTGGAATGACATGTTGCTGTTAGTCGGCTATCCAGCACCTATAGACGTCCCTTTTTGGCTCTGTCTGCTGTAACATAGATCACAGCTCTGGCCCTCTGACTCCTCCAACAATAGTCAGCTCATGTATGAATGCTACTGGATTATATTTTACACAGTAGTGACAGTAAGTACTGGTGGCTACAGCTGGCACATCACATGATGTACTGTCAGTCTGCTCCTCTCAGTCTGTGAATGTCACACAGGCATACTTCAAACATTGTGCAGGTGTCCCTGACTGATCCTGATGTATTCTGGCTAGGTCAATGTGTACTCCACACCCATATTCATCACTTGAGAGCTATGCCTAGCATACCTGTTGACCACCTACAGCAGGACAGCAGGTTATAGCCAGTAGTAGTGAAGGGACACAGGCCCGGCCTCAGCAAAAGAGTGTACATATTGAGCATGCAACGTATGGGAATGAATACAGTACCAGATATTAATGTGCCATAACTGTTTTCTGGGGAGTCTGGCATGTGACAGCCAGATTCCACATGGTCTGGGAACAGCTATTATGTATTGTCCAACTGTTTGCCAGACATCCACATTCTTCTGGCATAGGGTCCACATACATCAAGCACATGTACACATTCTGCAAACATCTGTGTACTGTGGATGTCCGACACTTACAGGGAGGATACCCTATCGCATGTTTGCAGTGCTGTCATTGGGCCAAACAAATGTTGCTGGACTGTCCCCATACACTTGTAGCACCATTCACCTATTTGTCAGATGGTGGCTGTATGACATGGTACTGGGACATCGCCCATAGGGGACACACCACAGTAGATGGTAGTGATGGGTGTGGAGACATAGCACAGTCCACCACAGCACAGAGGGTCATAATCAGTATACCTAGGATCATAGCATGTTACTAGGCTATTGGCCCTAAGGCCATAGTAAACCTAGTCCAAAGTTTAGTCTATGTTTATGCAAGTGAGCACCTGATGCCCCAGTCCAACAGGGACACAAGTGGCATCCCAAGGGTGGACGTCCTGTTTACCATCCAGTTATCCAGGTATTGCATCAAAAGGAGTAAAGAGTACTTTGCCTGATGTGGACAGGGTGTCCATTCCACAGCTGGGTGAGTGTGTTGAACACACATCTGACCTGCCAATAACTTCTGTTGATGTCATATACCAGGTTCAGGGGGGGAGTGCAGGTTACTTGAGTGGGGCTTGATTTGCGGATGTGCATCAGTTCCATCAAGGTGGAGTCTATAATCACCTTGCATGCCATAGAGAGGTCACCACTGAGGAGTCTGTATGAAACCAGGTAGAGGGATAGAGCTTCCAGCCTATCTGTGCATGGTACATGTTTGAGGCCCTGGTGTTCCCTGGTGAGGAACCTCTGTGATCTCCCCAGCTGCTGCATGTGCTTAGCAAGGTACATGATGAAAGGGGCATTATACTCAATAATGGGCCTTATTAGGGAGGAATACAGGGAAGTTATGACCCCCATGTCCCTGGATGAGATACATTTATGTATGAGGTGGGCCATGTAGAAGGCTTTCCTTCCAAAGGAAGCAACAGGGTGGTCAAATGTCATGGTGCCATCAACCTGTGTAGCCAAATCCCTCATGACTGATTGCATGCTTAGGACATTGTTAGTAATGTGATAATTTGCGAAGACATCACTCACCCCAAAGGGGATGATGCTGCATTTTGTGATATGCAGCCTGAGGCCATGTGTCTGGCAGTACTCATGTGTCTGCATGGTGGATATCCACATCACTAGGGGATTTGTTGACAGCACCCAGCATACAGTCTTCTACACACATGGTCGGCCAAAGCACACTGGTTGTGCCCTGCACCTCAGATGAGTGAATCACACATAAAGCCCCAAGACATAACACGGAGTTATGCTGCTAGTTGCGGGTCTACCGATTGAGGTGGCTACCCCTATATTGAGTAGATGGGAACTGTCAGTGTGCTACCCATCTGGCAACATATGGATTGATGCCTAGTTGTGAGCGTATATCTATTATGGCTAAGTGGAGAATACTGTGAAAGTCTTTGGCCAGTTCAAGGTAGGCAGTGTCCACTGTCTCCCCCTCTTCCATGGCTTTGGTGACTGTGTCAAAGAAGTCAAAAAATGTAACAGACATGATTCCCCTTTGACAAAACCAATCTGTGTTAGATTGAATGGGGGAAGTCACCAATATCCTTGTTAATAAGGTTCATAATAATCTGTTCCATGGCCTTGCAGATCAGACTAGTTCAGCTGATGGGTCTATAATGTGCTGGATTGGTGGATGCTCCATGTTAGTGTAAAGGGATGACAGTGGGTGTCCTCCACTGAGCTGGGACTAAGGCAGTATTCAGCCTTTGTTTAAATAAAATGCCATCTCTGGCAAAGCATCGTGGTCTGTTAATCATATCATCCCAGGCTGTCAGGTACTGGATCCCCCTGGAATGGCACCAGAAACCAAGCCAATTGTTAAGGTCAATCATTTCCTGATTGTATTGCGGCATCATTCTGGGTGATGGCAGAATGCTGCTTAAGGCTATGGACATACCTGCCTGGGACACATAATTAGCGGCCTCAATCATGTCTCATGTCATATAGTCCACAGAGGTATGTCTCAGGTCAGGCACACCAACATGGACTATGACAGACTCATAACAGTACCTGCTGTTCAGAGACAGCATTGCATATGTGATATGGCAGATTCTGGCACCTGACAGACAAGTAACCGTGACCTTCTCCATATACAGCCTGGTGAGATGCACATCAATGTGTCTCACAATGGAGTCTCCAATGACCAATATGTTTGATGTATGATGATGTCTTAGTGGCTGTGAGACACAGGTGTGTGGCTATGCCTGGTATGTGTTCTGCAGGGCTGTGGAGTTTGCATATTTGTTTGCCTCGGAGGTCTCCTTTGCTTGGGGATGTTTATGTTGAGGACCTACGCATATGTGGGTGTGTTTTGTGGAGGTGTGAGTGGTGTGTGAGGTGTACTGATTGTGTTGACAACCTTTATGGTGCTAGATATGTGGGCTTGAGAGGGAGAGAGCAAAGACTGTAGGTTCCTAATGTCATTGCATTTCTCACAAATTGTGTTCCTTTGTTGTGTTTGTAGATGGTTGCCCATGTACATGAGGCAGTTGCTACACTGTGTGAGGATGCCCATATCAACCAGACTTGCAGGGGAAACTGTAGGACAAAGTCCAGCCATATTTGTCAGAATCTGAGAGGGAAGGCCAGGGAGACTGAAGGGGTGGGCCTACAGCCTAGGTGCTTAAAACAAAAGTAGGAGGCTTACACTATCACATACAATGTAGACAGGCTATAAACAAGCAGTAATAGGTGCAACAGAAAAGATGCAGTTGAACACCTTAGAGAACAAGCAGCAAGTAGCAGGAAACAGCAGGATGAGGAGGGAAATGCATGATGCATAGCCACATACATACTATGGTGAGAGATGATGGGGTATGATGTGGGAGTTAGTGGAGGATATGCATGGTGTGTTCATAAAGGAGAGCAATGTATGTGGTCCTGTGACGTGGTCCCCTCTTTTGTCTTTCAGGAGTGATGTACAGAAAGAGGAACACACTTTTTTCTGCAGTCAAAAATGATGTTATAGTTGACTGCCTCAGACTACATCATGCCATCCTGCTGTCAAGGAGTTGCCATAATCAGGAACAACATGCTGTACTGTGGGCAGACTTTGTTGCATCAGTACATCACATCAGCTACAGGACAAAAGCTATGAGCAGGTCCAGCACCATGCCACCGACATGATAAATGGTGAATGGAAAAAGGCCACAGCTGTGGCCAGGGACCATCCTGGTACTGGTGGAGGGCCTGCAACACAACAACCACTCTTGGCCACAGAGGAGTTTCTGGCAAACCTGGGTTCAACCACCAGCTCGTAAGCATCCATCACTCCATACATCATGGAGGTGAGTGGCACAGCTTCCACAGAAGAGAAGCATCCAGGTAAGCCTCCTGTAGTCATCAATTTAATAATGTAGCAGTCATAGTGGCAGCCTCTGCATACCCGTACATGGATGTCACGTAACTCTGCATTTGGGTGGGGGTTTGTAATGCACATGTGTGCACACAAAGAATGTCAGCAATGCAGGCTGTATCACAATTTGTACTGTACATGTTGATATATGCACATATTATCTTGTACCAGTGCCACATTTGTGTTTGCTGACAATACCTCTCCCCAACTATTCCATAGGCACATCTGGTGTGGCCGGAGTCCAACATCCTGTGGCTGGCGAGTGTGAAACTGTTTTTTTATGGCTCATCTATATCCTAGTAATGTTAAGGGCTGCCAGTTTGCCACGTACACAACTGTTAAACCATAGTACAATACTTGTATGTTCAGTTGTGGAGTAGTTCACTGCAGTGCATTGAACTGGTAATCACAGTAGTATATTTGCAGGGGCCATAACATATTTGCATGTATTTTTGTGAAGGTGCATGCAGTCTAGCATACAGGGGGCAATAGTATGTTGGAAATGGTTGCATTGTTTTTTAGGTGAAGGTCCGTCACATACACCGACATGTCGCTTATCTCACAGGTTTACAGTACTTGCAACATTAACCGGACATAGCTGTACTGCATGTTGTTAAGGGCCTGTCTTGTCTGCCTGTTGTGGTCTGCTTGTGTGTTGTGCATGGGATCAGTAATAAGGTGTGGTATGTATAATGTGGTTGTGGCACCTCACGTGTGTGTGTGTGTGTGTGTGTGTGTGTGTGTGTGTGTGTGTGTGTGTGTGTGTGTGTGTGTGTGTGTGTGTGTGTGTGTATCAGTAAACATAATAGTGCCTGTATTAATGTAGTCATGGTGTCTTTCTCCTCACAGGAGACTGTTGGGGTTGCAGTCTACCCCCCACATCCTAATATCGGTGTCTCATTGGACTCTAATGATGATGGTGGCCACAGTGAGACACAGGTGGGGTTGTTGGGTGCTGAATATGTCCCACTGGTTGACATCCCACTTCCTCCTCCAATGTCCCCGCACACAGTCAGTATGCCCACACATACCTAGTCCCCTGCGGTCGTGGGGTTGTTGGGGGCTGAATATGTCCCACGGCTTGACATCCCACTTCCTCCTCCAATGTCCCCACACACAGTCAGTATGCCCACACATACCCAGTCCCCTGTGGTCACAGATATTGGACAGTTAGAGGGTGGTGACATCGAAGAGGAGAGTGTGGAGACTATGGCATCTGTAACCATAGACACTAGCCATAGCTAGAGAGCTGGTGAGGTCCCACACAGGCAGATTGACAAGGTGCTCGACGGAGGACTGCTGCCCCTCCATCACCTGTCACAGGTGTCACATCACGAGTCACTCAGTGCATGCTTTGGCCATTATGAAAGTACAGGCACATTCGGAATGCAACACCAGATGGATGCCCAGGATCATGGATGCATCACTGTCTGTCATGACTCCATCCACAACACTGGTGATGCCATGCATCATTTTGCCAATGTAGTGGACAGACAGTAGGATGAGACATTGTCTGTCTTTAACTGTGCAATGTCTGTGCTGAAACATGTGTTGGGAGTAGGGTGTCAGACACGTGGAAGAAGGTCAGCACCAACATCAGCTGAGAGTCCACATGGCCATGCACAGTCATGCTCCCATAGTGGCAATACCACCAGCATTACAGAAGGGAGGATGCTGTCCACACCATGACATGGCAGCCCATAAGCACTTGGTCCTGGGTGGTCCCGAGAGGGAGACAGACCCAGCAGACACCTGTCACCATCAGCAAGCAGTACCACATCTGACCCTGGTGATGGTGGTGCCAGTGCCATTCCTGGCAGAGCCAGTTCCCATGTTTATGGCAGGAGATGGTAAACTGTATATTCTGCCCTGTATGGTCCACAGCTGTCCAACATACCCTCATGTTTGGCTAGCACATGACTTGATTGTGTATGCGCACACACACACATCACTATCACATGCAAGTCACCACCAGAAACATGCAGCTCTTCTCCATGGCCAAGCTGACCAGCACCCCTCCAGACACACACACACAATGTCAAATGTGTAGCCCAGCCTAGGCCTTTGGCAACCCCATACCACACGCTGTGCATGTGATGATACCTGTGCCACATCCTTGTCATCCATACCATCGATGCAGGGACATGCACATATGTGTCTGATGCATCGGGGTGACTATAGTGCATTTAATGACAGTTTGTACTGTGGTAATGTTTTGCCTTGTAAGGTGCTGTCTGCTGCCATGTGTCATGAGTACGCATCAAAGTGTATCTACCTTTGTTCCATGATGCTGCATTGGTGGTAGTATTGCTGACTGACTGTTTTCTCCCACACGTTTTTCTGTTTCTGTTTCAGGGGTATGTGTGTGTATGCCATGGAGAGCTGGTGCCAATACAAGTGGTTCAGTATGGCATGGTGGCAGCCCAGAAATGTGACTCCACCAAGGTATGGCTGTATATGTGCATGGTTACTTAGGTGCGTATATGTAGAACAGTGTGTCAGGCACAATGGGGGCAGACAGCATAATCTTGCATACATATCCCTTGACACAGCATACTACTCTTAATGCATGTCACCTGGGAGTTCAGTAGGATCATAGGTTCATAGGATCATAGGAGGTTACTACAGTAATGGCCCTGGCGCCCTTACAAGGCTAGCCATTAGTTTATCCCCAGAAAGAAACATCAGTCAGAACTTGTTGTCCCTGTCAATGAGGGACACAGGTGGGACCCCAGGACAGAATTGTGGTTTCCCATCCACTCATCACGGTTGTGATTGAAGAGGGTCAGCGTGTTACTCTGTTTGACATGTATGGGGAGTGTATTCCTGAGACAGGGCAGCCTCTGGTTGTGTTGATGTTGCATATCACATTCAGACCTGTCGTGTGGGTAATGGGTGAGGAGACTTATGGATATGGGAAATCTGTAGTAGGGCAGGTTCCAACATTGCCTTGTAGTTGTGACACAGCCCACCTCTGAGCATGCTGCCCAATACAGAGTGGAGCAATAGTGATTTGAGTCTGTCTGCATGGGACAGGTGCTGGAGGCCATGGATTAACTTTGTGAGGTATTTCCGTGGCCTTTCCAATTGGTGCTGATGTCTGGATAGGTACATACCAAATGGGACATTGCAGTAAAATGTTGTACTGAGGACTATAGAGAGGTAATAACCAGCTTTTTTCTGGATGCAATCCATTTACGTAAGAGATGAACCATATACAATGCTTTACTGACCACTGCCACTACATGAATTATTCTGTACCTGGTGAAAGTGCTTAGTTATTTGGTTTTATTTGTTTTATATTAAAGTGAAGCGACTGACCTTGGTGGTCCAGCCTTTTTATTATTTTTCTTTTTGTGTTGTGATAGGTCCTTGTGGACTATTTTTGTGTTTTATTGATCAGAGTTGCTTTGGCTTAGGACTTGAAGGAATTTTTATCAAAAGAGAAAGATTTTGAGGGTGTGAATATTAATATTTTAGATTTGTTAGCATTGAGAAAAAGGTGATTTTGGTGCATCCAGATCTCAGTAGTTCAGAAGGCAGTCTGAGTCTTAGATAGGAGTTCAGGGATGTTAGAAACAGAGCAGACAAATGTAGAGTCATCTGCATATTGGATGACTTTGGCATTAGGAATAGCAGAGTGAAAATTATTGATAAAGATATTAAACAGCACTGGTCCGAGGATGGACCCCTGTGATACTCCGGTAGGGGTGGGTAAGAAAGGTGAGGTGCCATTTTCCCATTTCACAGCCAGAGATCTATCTGACAGATAGCTTGAGAAGCAGGAAAGAATGTTTTGGTAGAGATTTAGGTTTGAGAGCTGACTTAGAACGTGCTTATGGGAAACAGCACCAAATGCTTTAGAGAGATCTAGGAGCATTGCGGATATTAATTTCACAGCATCTCAATTTCTCAGTTTCTAAGAATGAGAGTAGAGCAGTTATGGTGCTATGTCCTGGTAAGAAGTCATGTTGGGTAGGGGGTAAGAAGTTGTTTTTTAGTCAGAAAAGGCATAAGTTGGAGGTGGATACATTTTTCTAGGATTTTGGATATTGGAGAGAGAAGATCTATGGGGGGAATTTGAAATGTTAGTGTTTTGCCTCCCTTGTGGAGAGGAAGAATAAAGGTGGAACACCAGAGTTTAGGGACATAGTATTCCTTTATGGATATGTTAATTCGGATATTAATTGGGAGAGCTATATCATCAGCAGCAGACTTGAGAAAGGAAGAGGGGATGTTGTCAGGTGCATTGGAGCAGGATTTAAGTTTGGATAGAAGTATTTTTATGTAGTTAGTGGAGACAGGTTTAAGATCAAACATAGGGGGAAATTATGAAATGAAAATAGACTTGGTTGGCATTAAAACTTCTCTGCCCTTGAAACTCACATTCATTGAAACAGCATAGAAACCCACACCACATACAAAGAAAATGCATCTGGCCAGTGGTGGATAATGATTACGTTCAAGAGATTATTGCTTCCATATGCTTCAAAGGTGAAGGAACTAAAATTCTAAATAATAAATGGGCAATATATAAGGAAAATGTAAATGGGAGAAAAGAAACTTAAAAAATGATCTAGCAAAAAGAAGAAAGGAAAGCAGAATATGTTAAGACGGCATCTCCTTACTGCTTCCTACCCACTTTGTCTTTATTCCTTCATTCTCATTTTTAAATTGAGTTCTGTTAGTTTCTTTTGCATAGAATATACTTAGAATCAAATTATATATAAACTTGTATCCTATAAATGTATGTCTGTGATTGCATTCGGCCTTCAGTCTTCTACCAGCTTCTGTAACATGCAAATACTGTATATGCCATACATCTGTTATTTTTATCTTTATATGGCAATCAAATCTCTTGAATTTATCTGTAAATACCCCCCTGACAAGTTCATTGTGACACCACTTCCCATAGAGATAAATACATGGTAAAATAATGCACCAATAATGGACTTTTGCATGAAATGTGCTTATCTGTATACATCAGCAGCAGCTTAAACAAATCTTAAGTAAACTGACAACACTGGACAACCTTGCTCTGATTTTATATAAATAAGAAACAATATTTATCTTGCATACAAATGCATGCTTAAGCCATTATTGTGGATTTTTCCACTGTCTAAATGAGTGCATTTCCTTTAAATAACAGAATAAATAATGTTATTGTCTATATATGATAGACATTATAGTTATTTAAATAGTGAAAAGTAACTTTTTACAAAATGAATGCATGCATGCACACTTCTTTACGAAAACATATGGTTGTTTTTTGCTAGGATCTTTTCTTATCTTCAAGAAGTGTCAGGTTTGACAGCGAAGTCAGGTACAGCCCCTAACACAGTCAACTTATTTTACTATCTTTCTTCCTGGGTTTAAAATTAAAGATTTGTGGACTTCCCATGTTCAATATCAATATAATAATATTTTTTTCAAAATGTGTGTTAGCAAAAGTATCATAAATGTTGCGTTTTAATAAATTTCCCATGATACTCTGCCTTCTCAGATTTCAGTAAGGCGTGGGATGCAGGTAGACACATTTAGCTTACATGTGCATTACTATACTGCTACAATTCTGAATTAAAGTAATCTGAACATTTAAAAACGCAAGTCTGTGACTCTTTACTAAGACTTGAACTCTTGTTTGTAAGATGTTGAGATGTAGAGTTGTGTATTCCCAGTCTGGTGCCTGCTTCACAGCAGACTACACCATCAGCAGATTTAGCCCTGAACCCTCACTATCAGAGGCTGTTAATCAAACACTTACTAGGCTGCAGAATGACGTAATGTCCAAGTGCACAAACCATCATTCTGGTTGAAATGTCACTTTCACTAATTGACAAGTAACCACCGCCAAATGCATCACCGAAACAGGAAATAACACCTATAAGCTTCCCAAACAGAAATAGTAAGTATGTTACTACTGCTGCTGTTCGCTGTCTGCTATGTACAACTGCATACTGCAAAACCTACAGAGCAGTATGCTTTACTTTTTATTTAGTTACTCTTTGTTGACTGGGTTAGTGCCACTAACCTCTTTACTTGGTGTGTTTGTCGTACCTTTGTAAATAAACATGGCCAAACATTCTGAAGTGTCAATACACATGCATTCTTGAGAAGTATATCTCCTAAAGGCAATTTAGGCAAGGTCTTGTGCCAGACCCATCTCCAGCAGACACCATGACAAAATTACTGACTTTTATCAACCCGAGCAATCTGTCATCACCAGTATTACTTCTGATATTTGTGCATCTGTCTTGTTTGTACATTACCTGTCATGATGGAAAAAGTACAGTTTTGTACCTACCATAAATGTAGATGTCCGATAGATATGCAACTGCAGTCATAACATATGGGTTGTCCTGCCTCAGGCAGCCCTCGGTCGGCCGGATTCCAAAGTCTGGGTCCGACGTCGGCTGATGTCGCATTTCTCTCCGTCAGAGCGGCTGGAGTACATAAGCATCAGCCGACGCCATTTTCTTCAGTGTTTCTTGCCCCAGATGCCAGGTGCCCTCCAAGGAAGGCTGTAATCAAATTGGAAGACAAAAACAGGATTCCAGACAAATAAGTAAGCAATAAACAGATACACCATAACAGATATCCCCAGCTAAGAGAAACAGGGATAGGAGTGGACCCTAGGCATAGAGGGGTATGGAGGGAGGGAGAATCCGACTGCAGTTGCATATCTATAGGACATCTACATTTATGGTAGGTACAAAACTGTACTATGTCCTTCAAGAATGCAACTGCAGTCATAACATATGGGTAGAATACCATAGCTTAGCTGGGGGAGGAGGAATGCTCTAGGAAAAAGATGGTGTGGCAATCAAACCCTGCAGGACTGCCGAAGCAAAGCCTGCTCTGGATCTGGAGTATAGAGGGAGATTGTAGTGTTTGGAGAATGTATGCATGGAGCTCCATGTAGCAGCTTCTAGAATGTCCTTTGTAGGCACCCCTCTTAAAAATGCTGTAGAGGTGGCTGTAGCTCTGGTGGAATGTGGTCTGACATTAGCAGGAACAGTCTTCCCATGAAAGGAATAACAGAATCTGATGCAATGTCCAATCCATTTTGAAATAGTCTGTTTTGAAATTGCTTTTCCTTGGACTGCAGGGGCGTAAGCTACAAAAAGTTGTTCAGACTTCCTACTGGTCTTGGTTCTGTCCAGGTAGTATCGAAGTTGCCTGTGAATGTCCAAGGTATGTAACAGTCTTTCCCCTTTGTTCTCAGGATTGGGGAAGAAAGCAGGTAGATGAATAGCTTGATTTAAAGAAACCCTAGATACCACCTTTGGCATAAAGGTAGGGTTGGTCCTTAATGAGACCCTGTCTCTGTGAAAGATTATGAATGGTGGTATTGCCATTAGGGCCTGTAGTTCCGAAACCCTTCTTGCTGAGGTAATTGCCAACAGGAAGGCTGTCTTCCATGAGAGAAATTGTAAGTCGACTGAAGCTGCTGGCTCAAATGGAGGGAGAGTCAGTTTTTCTAGGACAAAGTTGAGGTCAAAGGCTGGCACTGGAGCCTTTCTTGGTGGCTTAATGTTCTTGATTCCCCTGAGGAATTGCCTTAGCAAAGGATGTGAAAAGACAGGCGGATCAGTGTTATATCTAGCTGAAATAGTTGAAGCATGTATCTTTATGGAAGAATATGAGAGTCCATTCTGTAGCATATTTGCCAAATATTCCAGGATGAGTGGGATGTTCAGTAATGATGCATCATGTCCCTTGCTGGTATTCCAAATGCTGAATCTCTTCCATTTTGCTAAGTAAACCTTTCTGGTGGATGGTCTTCAAGCCTCTGTTAATATCTGCTGAACTTCCTTGGAGAGAGATAGATTGAGGTTATTCATGGGATCTCCCAGGCTGTTAGCTGCAGTGTCTGAAGGTTTGGATGCACTGTTTTGAAGTTGTGTTGAGTCAAAAGTAGGGGCCATTGGGGAAGGGCCCACTTCTTGGTGCAACATATGCTCTGTAGTAGTGGATACCAGTGTTGTCTTGGCCAGTCTGGAGCTATTAGGATCCCCTTGGGTCTCTCTGCTTTGATCTTTAGTAATACTGAGGTTATCAGTGGCAGAGGTGGGAATGCATAGATTTTTAGGAAGTTCCAGTTGAATGAGAGAGCATCTATTTTCCAAGCTTGTGGATGATATGTCCTTGAGCAGAATTTTTGTAGATGATGGTTGAGGTGAGAGGCAAATAGGTCTACTTCTGGCCTGCCCCATGTCGAAGTGAGTTGTGTGAAGATCTTCGGATGTAACCTCCACTCATGTGGATCTGTGAAATTCCTGCTTAGGCTGTCCGCCAGCACATTGTCTTTGCCTGGAACAAACTGGGATTGTTTAGGCTCAGTGATTTTTCCCAAAGATTCATTGTCAGTCAGCAAAGGGGGTAAGAATGGGTGCCCCCTTGCTTGTTTATATATCACATCACAGTGGTGTTGTCTGTCTGTATCAGTAAATGGCCTTGCTGAAGTTGTTGTCGAAAGGCCTCGATGGCATGCATTACTGCCAGCATTTCCTTTTGGTTTATATGCAGATGTGTTTCCTTTGGAGACCATTGTCCTTGTATACATCTGCCTTCCATGTGCGCCCCCCATCCAAGGTCTGAAGCATCTGTGGTCATGGTCTGTGTTATCTGTGGTTTTTTGAATGACATACCTGTGTTTGCCTGGCTTACCGAGGCCCACCATAGGAATTCCTTTTGTAGGCATGGAATGAGCGGTATGGTTGTCTCTAAGTTGCTGCTGTGCTGAGACCATAGGCTTTTTAGGTACCATTGAAGCTTTCTCATGTGTAGTCTTGCTAATGGAACCAGGAGAATGCAGGATGCCATGTAACCCAGGGCCTGTAGGAATCTCCTTGCAGTCATCTGGGTGAGTTTTGCCAAACCTTTGAAATAATGAGTTAACTTCTCTTGCTTGTCTTCTGTCAGGTAAGCCATTTGGGAGGCTGTGTCTAGTTTGGCTCCTAAGAAGGTTATTTGTTGGGATGGTTGAAGTCTTGACTTTTGGAAGTTGACTGTGTATCCCAGAGCCTGAAGTAATCGTATGACATAGTTCAAGTTTTTTTGTCAACATCAATTTGTCGTCCGCTTGTATGAGGCAGTCGTCCAGGTACGGGTAAATTTGGATCCCCTGGAGCCTGCAATGAGCAATTACTGAAGCCAGGCATTTTGTGAATACTCTGGGTGCAGTAGATAAGCCAAATGGCAATGCTGAGAATTGATAATGCTCTGGCCCTGCAAGAAATCTGAGGTATCTTCTGCAACTGTGCCTGATAGGGACATGCAGGTATGCCTCCTTGAGGTCCAGAGTAATCAGCCAAGACCCCTTGCCCAGCATGGGAAGGAGTTGCTGTAGAGTCAGCATTTTGAACTTTGGTACTATGAGAAAGGTGTTTAATGCGGACAAATCCAGTATTGGTCTCCATTGAGTTTCTTTTCTTGGAACAAGGAACAGTCTTGAGTAAAACCCCTGGCCTTGTTCTTGTTGTGGAACTCTTTCTATTGCTTTTATCTGAGCCAGCAGAGAAATTTGCTTGATAGCCTCTGCCCTCTGGTTTTGTGGTAGGTTTGGCATGCCTTGTTTTCTTGGTAAGGTATGAAAATGGAACCTGTAACCTTGGTCTATAATGTCCAAAATCCATTTGTCCTTTGTCAACCTGTGCCAATTGTCTGAAAACAGAGATAATTTTCCACCCAAGGGAGCTTCTATTTGTTCCTTGGTAGGCGGAAGTAGAGGAAAGTCATTGAGATTGTGGCTGTGGGGCAGGGGAACCCCTGTGTCACTTCTTTGGCTTGCTGGCTGCCATTGTCGCCCCTGTAAGGACCTCTGTATTGTCCTCTTCCTCGCCACGCCTGTTTTACCCCTTTGAAATTTTTCAGGATTAGGAAAGGACCAGTTTTTTGAAGGCCAATTCCTACTGAATCTGGGGGGATGAACCTGGAGGAAATCTTTAACTGTCTGAACTGATTTTGCTTTTTCCTCGATGGACTTTAACACATCTTTAGCATTAGCACCAAAAAGCTTGTTCTTTTCCAAGGGTGCATCCAGAAGTTTTGCCTTAACATGATCTGGTAGAGGTTGTTCTTTTAACCATGCATGTCTACGAATGACTGCCCCTGTCATAGCTGCCCTACATGAAGCTTCCAGTGCATCATATCCACACTGCAGGAAGTGATTGCTAACCTGCTGAGAGTTATGTACAGCTTCCTGCAAAGATTTCCTGTCTAAAGGTTCAGGAGAGGCCAATGTTTTCTGTAAATCTTCTAACAGGAAATCCTGATATTGCAACATGTGAAAAAGGCAATTCAAAGCTCTCATAGATAAAGTAGTGGAGGTGTAGACCTTTTCCCCATCTCTCTAATGACCTAGCTTCCCTGTTGGAAGGTAAGGGATTTTTAGAGGTGGAAGCTGAAACACCTTTAGGTCCCTTTGAAATAGTTTCCAAATCAACAGTATGGGCCCTGAATAAATGGGAATGTGTTTCTGGGACCCTGTAATACCTGTCTGGCTTGGCTGGAGCAGGAGGAAGAGAATCAGGGGTAACACTGGAGTCAGAATATAAATCATCCAAAACATCAAGCACAGGAGGGATAGCTAAGGGCCTGTGCTGGGGCTTTTAAGGAAAGTTCAAGGAGCTTTCTGGAATCAGAATATTCCTGGCCTTGCCACTTGAAATGTTCCCTCATGGTATGCAGAACTTCCCCAAAAGAAATATCCTCAGGAGGGGAGGCCGAGGGATGGAATCCTCTGCATCCGAGTCCTCATAGGTCTGGAAGAGCTCTTCCTGGCCATCGGAGTGGACAGAGTCCTCAGAATCTTCATCTGAAGGGATAGGGTCAGAGGGTTCAACCCGGGGCCTCTTATCAGAAGGAGGCTGGGATCCTCTCTCAGGATGGGCCTGTGAACCTCTAATCATAGAAATTAAGTCTGCGGCCATAGTCATGATTTGTGTCTCTGGAGTAGGCTGAGGTAAGGCTTTAGCAGTAAGGTGCTTGGTCTTGCTGGCTGCCTTAGCCCGAGTGTAGGCCTTAATAGACATGGCCATAGGAGGCCTGGCAGCTCCACGTGCAGGAGTGACCTTATCTACAGCAATGGTCTCGGGCATTTCCTCGGTTTCAGTATCCGGAGGAAAATCTATAACTGGCGTCGGAGTGGTATCCGGTATCGGAGTCATCGGTAATGCGGTGACTTCAGTTCGGAGCAGTGGAATAACCATCTCAGGAGGAACCGGAGCACTTGCGGTAGGTTTTGGCGTGGAGTCGGTGGTAGACGCGGGCCGAGGATGTCGGTCCCGGTCTTTTCGTTACTTGGGAGTTTGCGATGTCGGAAGTTCCGACGGCATTGTATAAGCAAATTTTTCGCCGAAAAAATCTTCAGCGAACTCCGCCCGGTGCCTAAGAGTGCGCTTATTGAAGTGAGCACAGGCGACACAGGCCGAGACATCATGGTCTGGGCCAAGGCAAGGAAGACAGTAAGAGTGGAAATCCTTATGAGGTATTTGTTTACCACAAGAAAGACAATTGTTAACTTTTTCAGTAATTTCTGACATCGGCTGAGGCAAGAAAAGGTCCCCAACAGGGTACTTAGCTTTTATGATGACTTCGGAATCGAAGAATACAGGAGCTGACCGACCGGCACTTACGAACTGCTTCTGCTTCGGGCACCGCGCAGCAAGAAAGACTGAAGAAAATGGCATCTGCTGATGCTTATGTACTCCAGCCGCTCTGACGTCGGAGAGAAATGCGACATCAGCCGATGTCGGACCCAGACTTCGGAATCCGGCCGACCGAGGGCTGCCTGAGGCAGGACAACCCATATGTTATGACTGCAGTTGCATTCTTGAAGGACATCAGACATGGTTACTCCACAGGCATACTAATAACTGACCACTGAATTCTGCTTCTACTGTACTCTGTGTGGACATGAGGAGAAAACATACCAAACCAAAAGAAATCAACATTAAAGACATTAATAGACGTTCCATACTCTGGAACAGGCTGCCCATCTATGTCAAGCAAAGTTCTTCATTAGCACTCTTCAAAAAAAATCTTGATGAGTGGATGGGAAATAGGAAATACACCCCGGGGATCACTTCTGTGTCTCTGCTCGACAGTGGCACAGGAAAATAACTTTCTTGGGTGGTGTAAGCCAGGGAACTTTGTTGGCTAGGCTTTTGTAGGCCCTTAGGCCAATAACCTAGTACCTACCTATGAAGCTATGAACCTATAAGAAACTTTCAAAACTGCAGCCACACTTAGATATAATAGTCTACTTTACCTAGTCATTTCAGCTCAACATCACCTCCTCCATGGACTTAGCAAGTGTTCAGAACACAAGGCTAACACCCCCCCCCCCCGAATAACTGTTTACAAATGCCTTGAAGAAGAAGCAACAGTGGTCAGTCCTTTAACTGAGTACTAAAGGGAAAACAAAGTCAGTACTGCACACACACACACACACACACACACACACACACACACACACACACACACACACACACACACACACACACACACACACACACATGTACAGTAACAAAGTTAACCATCGTGCCACCTTCTTCTAACATTCTTACTGTACAGGCCCCTGCTCTATGATGGCAATGCATGCTGTTTACTAACAGCTAAACTGAACAAGAAATAGCACTCATTGTGAAAAGCAGGTGATACAAAAGCACCTTACAGCCAAGCTGAGCGAAGATATAAAGTCCTCAGCGAACAAGAAGATGCGGGAATACATGCGATCCATGGCAGAGTTTTATTCCACATGTTATTTAATCCGTGAGTACGGTATATATAAAAATGTGTTTTATAGCTATAGCTTACCTTGCCATACAAAGGGAAGGAGCTGACGGTGAAATCATGTGCCGAGTGCAATAAGGAAAGAAGTACACATGATTGGCTGCTCTAGCTAGATCCATATAACTGTTTCCCCACTCAGGCGAATCCATTCAAAGTCCGGAAATGGTGTGATGGTGGAAATGCGTGAACTGAGCCCTTGAGCTCGATTCTGACAGGCTGGTAGCCCTGACGGAGCTGACGTCATTGCGCACGTGATGACGTCAGCTCAAAACTGTGAAAAAATGAAAAATAAGAAAAGAAGCTGGGGAAAAAGTCAGAAATTAAGGGTTTCCACTTGGGGAATCATGTCAACTGTTATTTGGACCCCAAAACTCAGTATAAACTGAGTAATTTGGTATAGTTGTGAGGTATGAGGATATAGTTTTATTTTACAACAGAGTTCATACACATTTAAAGTTAGTTCTTGGGAAGGCAGAATGGTTACAGAAGCACTGCAAGATACCCTTAGGATTAACTTTACAAAAATAGCAATAAGAATCACAAACAAAAACAATACCAGGTATTACTTACATGTGATCACACTACTGGGGATTCCTATGAAGCAAGGCAGAAAAGCTAAGTCAAAAGATGGTGCCTTTCAACATCAGGTTTTATGATATCTCTGTAATTAAGCAGGAGTGGGAGGGTGGTGTACAGGTTCAAGGTGGGGGAGGGGTTAGACACAAAGGAATATAAGGTTGTGAGTCAGAAAAACTGGACTAGGCCAGCTGCTAAAACAAAAACGGGAAAAACAAGCTAAGTAATTTCCAGTTCAGTGTAGTGCAGTATTTTCCCAATAACTATAAATCTTATGCTACTAATCTAGTACAGTGTGGTGAAAAGGATCATCACTTCTACAGGGAAAAACAATTGAAGTATGGGCTGCAGGTGCATACGTAAACTTTTTCCAAGACAAAGTAATTTTAAGTAATTGACCTAGGAGTACAATAGGAGGAAGAGAAAAGTGTGGGGGTAGTGTGCATGTGTACAGTGAAAGGAGAAAGAGTCTTCAGTTTAGAGGACAGATTAGATACAACTCTAACATACACTAGTGTAGCTGAAAGCACTTTAGTGTTCCACCGATGCAGGGTCTCACAGTGCTTGTAACAAGTCTGAGTAGCAGCAGGATGTCAAGGCCATCACATAACCGTGTCAGTACTTAAAGTTCCAACATACCTCTAAAGTGCTTTCAGTTACAACAGCTCCCCCTCAGCAAAAGTTTCATCCTGTGTCTTGGCCAACCTCCAATGTAGCAAAGTGATTTCCTGGTACATCAGTGGCAGATCATTGCAGATTGACATGAGGAACTGCTAACAGACATTTCAGTTACTGACTCCATACACAGTAGGGAACCCATACTACTACACAACCTGTTATACTCTGCACTTTCTACATTTGTCTGGCCAGTAGTTCATCCTTCTCCTTATCTGTGGGCCTTTGTCCTGCTCCTGTTCCTGGCTTTGTCCACAGTTGTAGCTCTATGTAGTTGTACGTATGCTGTGACTGGGCTACAAGATGTAACACCACACACAGGGTTACAAACTTCACACCTCTGACTGTACCTGTTTTGCAGGACATCCAGCATTGTGCCCCATATGTCTGCTCTGGTCCTCAGACAGTTTGTGTTGTATTGGTATTATAATGCTACATGGTGCCCATACCTCTCAAACTGTTAGAGCAAGAAATCTGGACAAAGCCATATATAAAAGTGGGACATAGGCCCAACAATAGGGACATTTTTTTTTTAAATATTGCTCTTACAAACTTAAACAGTTGGTAGAATAATAGGCTTTGTATTGGCATGAATTTTCTGAAGGGTATGAAGACTGTATCTCAAATGTCTGTCATTATTTTCTAAGATCAACCTTTATTGATTTGCCACTAGTTTTCCAGAAAACTGCAATGTTATGAAAAACAGACCAGACATATGAGGCAAAACTGTGGACATTCTGAAAAACTCTGTACATTTCAGAGGTATGCTGGAACCAGCTGACTTGTAAGTACTGACAAAGTTACGTGATGGCCTTGACATCCTGCTGCTCCTTTGACTTGTTACAATCTGCTGCTTTACTAGCCACCATCTAGGTTACTCAGAGCTGTGTAATGTCCATATTTGTGGCCTCCCTGTCCTTCCATTATCTCTGGCTTTGTCCAGCTTTCTTGCAGTAACAAATAGTGACATATGGACAGTCTGCAAAATTCCTACCAAAGGTGTAGCTCACATGCAAAATAGCACAGCCAGTCTCAAAACATGGACACCATCAACCATGATAATGCAGTTAGCCCACTAAGCCACAACAGTCACCAAACAGTGTAGCTTAATATCTGACACTATCAACCAGAGACATACATAGCACATTGACTCCTGCATTTTGTGGAAATAGAACATGTCACCAGGTTGATTGGGACAGCCCTGGGATTGTGTGGTCTGCTGCTGTTACCTTGCAAACATAATGTTACTGCAGTTGTATGGGAACACAAGTGTGTTAGGTGTAGGATACTCTAGCATTGACAGTCATGCATTTGTCTTATAAGCCCACTGTTTATCATTTCTCTTGCATAGTGCAGTGGGTTTTGCTGCCTTGGGGCCTACTGCATATTATGGGGTGGCCAGTACTGGGCAGAGAGCTCCTGTTGTCCCACATAGCTGTTAGTTGTCTGCAGGTTTCCCAGTAGCCCACTCTATTCCCTAGCATACATGCAGCAGGTCTATACATATGTTGCCATAGTCTAGTACCCCATACATTTGTTGTAAAGAAAAGTGACTTACCTTGTGCCTGCAGCAGTTGAGATCACAGTGCTTTAAGGCTGACTCTGTCAGATCTATGCAGTATGCAGCCAAAACATGGTAAGGTACAGGTTGTGTGGTGTGGCTGACATCCTTTTTACTATGTACGTGAGTCGGAGTGAGGTGTCAGTCTCTAGGTTCCTAGGATGTCAGTGCATGTGCTATGCATTGCCCCTTTGCCAAGACCAGGGCATACTGGGAATGCCTACATCTGTCTACAGGGACAGGCTTAGGGGGTTCCTCTTTTTGAGTCCCCCTGTGGCTGTGGGGACCTTGGCATTGGTGGGGGGGTGTGATCCTTCCCTGTGATGTTCCTGCCACAGCTGTTTCTGCAGGATCATATTGTGTAGCATGGCACATAGTGTGAACATATGTGCACATGTGGTTGGACAATACTGCAGGGCTCCACCAGATATATCGAGGCAGTGGAACTGAGACTTAAGCAGCCCAAACACATGTTCTATGGTGTTCCTAGTTTGTGTGTGTGCCTCATTATGGCATTCTTTGGTAGGTGTGTATGCATTTCTGATGGGTGTCATCATCCACGGATCCCCCTTAAATGGCTGTATGGATTGCCCCCCCTGGCAAATGCTGGTACATTTGTGATGCATGCCAGATGTGGGAGTTGTGATAACTACCAGGGCTGCCAGTACACATATTCAAGATAATGCCCTGGGCATTGCACATGACCTGGCAGTTGATGGAGTGATACCCCTTATGGTTGACATAAACTCTACCCTCCTCACCAGGTGGTGCTTTGATGTGCACATGAGTGTTGTCTATGGCACCCAGTACCTCAAGTTAGTGTGCTACATGGTGGAAGAGATGCACATTGCTGGCCCTCTCCTCAGGGGTATGGGGTAAAAATATATGTGCTCACTGGCATGTGTTTGTATGGAAGTCAGGAACTGGTGGAGTACCCTGGAAGCAGATGCCTGTGAGACCCCCAGCATGTCCCCAGTATGTCTTTGAAAAGTACCTGTAGCTAGTATTCTAAGGGCTACACATACATTGGTTTCCAGTGGGATGGGTTCCCCTCTGTTGTCTCTGGATCTGTGTTGAGAACGGCAAAGCTCGGTGAGGTCTTGTAGAATGTCCCTGTCCACCCTGTACTGCTCTACTATCTCCAGATCATGTAGCCCCTGCAAGGTTACACTGGGTCTGAACATTCTTCTTCTTCTCAGTCTGGGCCTATTGTCAGCATCAGCATCATCACTGACCTCAGCCTGTAGTGCATACAGATGCAGCAGTGCAGCAGCAGCCTCTATCATTTTGTCAATTAAAATTCCTAATTGTGTACTCCAATGGTGCAGAGTATGTGGGAAAAATCAGATTGAATGCTGTATGCATACTTTATAGTGGTGTGCTGCAGATGAAAGCCTGTGTGAATGGCTAACTATGATGCATTCCACCTGCCAGGTTAATCACTGCAGGTTTTGAATGGCCCAGTGTCATTAGAACAGGGCTTATCAGTCTTTATACTTGATAGGCTTTCCCAGGCTATTTCCTTGTATTTTTTTTAATTCCTTTCCCTGCTAAGCACTGTGGCATGGCTCACAAACCCACGGAGCTAGTATAAACAGTGCTCAGCAGTTTAGACAGACCCCAATGCATGGCACACTCAGCTTAGCTTAAACCAGCTGAAACACACACCGCATGGCTAAACACAACTTAGCAGCACTGGACACACACACTGTGCTTAGCTGAGCACAAACGGATGCCACTGAACTCCAATCTGCTTAAACACAGCATGACACACCCCCTTTTGATGTCAGCTACCTGATCTACTAACACCAACACAATTCTGGCCCTACACGGGTTTTATCTGCGGACACAGTAGCCCATTTTTGCTTCTCAGTAATCCCAGCTCATTTGCATACAGATCCTTACATATTCTCTGGATACTTCAGTACTCCAGGACATGCTTCCTTAGCAACCACTAAAACCTGCCATTGTACACTATGCATGCAGGGCACTATAATTCATTATTTTTGCAAATGTCTTATTTTCAATTCTTCAACATTTAAATTCTTTTTTTTTTTTTTTTTTTTTGCATAATGGCATGTTTGTGCATTGCTGCTCGCTGTGCAAATGTAATGTGTGTATTAAAAAAATTAATATTTTACAATAATTTGAATTGCTTTTTGGACTCACTGGGGCATAGTTTTGGCCATTTCCATCCCTACTTTGAAATATCCAACCTTCGTTTTGGATTTTTATAGCCCGTTTAATTTTTTCATTTCTGTACACGGTTACTTTCCGTGCACATTTCTGACACCAACATGCCTCCTACATAGGTACAGTGCAGCTTATAGGATCACAAATCACCCTCACTTGCATGGATTTCACCTGCTTATGAGGTGATTTGCATTCCAAGGATACTTCCGTGTGCTCTGTTTACTGGATCGTTCAGCTGCCAGTTTCCATGCTGGGGCCATGCCACTATGCCTACATGGAAAATCACTCCATGTAGGCTCTATTGAATTCCCCCCTGTTGTCTTTTTAACTGTGTAATATGTCTACACAAGTGCATATCAATGAAGGCTTTGCAGTTTATAATTGGTCAAATTGGATCAGAGTATCTTCTTTTCATCTTGATGAACTGTCTTTATATATTAGTTGTGCTAAACGGAAGGATTTCCCAACAACTAATTTTATGTGATGGTCAAAACAGAATGTGTTGTTGACCCCCCCCCCCCCAATAATCATGATTACTGACTGAGTCAGTTTGAACTGGAGTGCAACCTATGGTGGAAGCTGTAGATGTGTTTTTTGCCAAATACACTTCCTTTGCATTTAATTATAGCCCGTTTTCAATACAGCATTCATTTGTTTGAATTATTTCCTGCTGTACTGATAATGTATCAAGGGGTAATCTGACAATAACACCAAACTTGCAGTCATTAGCAAATTTTATTAGCTACAGATCTACATTTACTGCTTGGCATTTGGAGAAGTATATGAAAAATATGAGAGATTCCAGCACTGAAACAAGTCACAATGCTAGTTGCTTTCTTGCTTTTTTAGGTGTCATTTTCTACATCAGTTATGTATATTCTTTCTTTCAGCTAGCTTGTTATCCACCTTCCTGTGTACAGGTCTACATTTATGTATTTTAGCCTATTTCCAATGCCAGAATAATGTATGGTGTGAAATGCCTTTGCCAGACCCAGATATGTGGTGTAGATAGTTTGACTACTAGCCTCAGCTTCTATAACCCTATTCAAGAAGTTTACTTAGCTGTAGAGGCATCAACTCCCTTTGACAGAACTAAACTGCTGAGAGTCAAGGTGTATGGTTTATTTTTATTTTTTTTTATATCACAGTTTATGATGTTAGATATAATATACTACATGAGCATGCAGATTAGACTAGTTAGACTGGCAGGTCTATTGTTGCTGGAGTCTGTGATGGGGTCTTTATATTAGCTTGATTGATAGATCTGCTGTTGCAGATGTCAGTGGCAGGGTCTCCTTTAAGAAGGGGCATCGTGATGTTAGTTCTTCATACTTTCTGGATAGATCTGTTGTTAAGCTTACATTAAATAATTTGAGAAGAGTATCCAGATCTGGCATTATGTATTATGTATCCAAATCTGCTAATCCTTTTGATAAAGTCTTTAGTATGGGCACATTTAGATTTATTATTGACATTTAGAAGCTTCTTTTTTCAATATAGTGCTTATTTATAAAACTATCAGACTTTTTTTCTTTGATGTTCCCACTATATTTAATTGTAAGCACTTATCTTGGGGGGAGTAGAACCATGTTAAATAAATAGTAGCAGAAGCTGCATGTAGGCTGATAATGATACAACTACGTTTTTAGAGTTCATCATATTTTGAGCAGGTTTGCTCTTCTTAAAATTCAGATTTTAGTTCACTGTAAGGGGGAGGGGGTGATGGTTTAAGAAGAATGCCACTAGCTTATATAATGCCAGAATTAACCAGGTATGGTAATACCACATGCAGGCTACTTGCAAAGGCTATATTGGTAAGGATAAGGTCTAGAATGTTTTGACATGTAGTTGGTTGGATAATTAATTATTCTAGGGAAGTATCATTTATAAAGTCCAAGAATATTTGGACATACCCAAGGTTTGGGTTATACAGGTGCACCAGTTTATTTGATGCATAGCTAAAAATCACCCATCAAAAAGATATCTTAAAATATGGGTATTTTAGAAAGTAATTCAATAATCTGTCATCATCTGGATATGGACAGGGTGTCCTATAACACCCAATACACTGATAATTTGTTTTGTTTTGGAATTCAGTAAGTGCTGCTTGCAGGTTTCATGGACTATGCCTCAAAATGGTATTGCTTCCAAAAACTATGGAAATGCCACTGCAGATTCCCTCAGGTCTGCATGCATAGTATGTGCTAAACCCAGATCAGGCTGGAATACTATCTTTGCAATTAAACCAAGCCTGAGTTATGTCTCAGACATTGATACATTCAATTTGGATGATGGCTTCAAGATCAATCAATGTGTTATTAAGACTTCCAGCATTGAGAAGACCAACCTTGATATAATTTGTTTTAGAATTTGCAGTAACATTATCTCTGTCTACTATGTCAGAATGTCCAATGATCAGACTGCTCTTAAAAGGACACTATGGGACACCAATAACTTCAGCTAGTAAGCAGAAATCACAGAAAGATGAGTACAGGCTGTCCTTTGTGAAGCAAATCAATCTGTTTGAAATTTCTTCCCAAACTCACAAATGTATGATTCCCCTAAAATATCACTAGCACTTAGCCACTTTTTGAAACCAATTACTATTTCCTTCTAGTTAGGCAAATTAAAGTACAGCCAAAAACATTGCTTACATGCAATCATACAAACCAAACGCCCAAGGTAACTATCGGAGTCAGTGTTAGCCCTCGCTGCGCTCGGGCTCACTCTGCTACCCTCCCTGCCCCCAAATTCCACCCACCCCCTCTAGTGCTAAATTTAAACCAGACTTTGCCACAACCTTGCCACTCCCCTCCCGCTAAGTACCAATCAGCACCTCACACATCATTGAACAACCCTCCCCATAACCCATTTCCTTCTCTCCCATACTCTGTTAGCACAGTCAACCATCAGAATTTGTCCCGCCCCCCCCAACAAAATGCAAACAAGCAAAAAAATACTAATTACCCAAATGCCTATACTGTTTCTATTTTACCATCTCACTGCCTACGAACAAACACTTGACCATGGTATTCACTACCCAAATGGTCAAACAGATACCCATGACATCACACATAACACCAAACACTTTACCATCCCCAGTACACCAAATATACGACCCTCTATAAAATATCGCCCCTGTACTGCCACAAAACATAATCATAAAGACAACGACTATATAGAACTTATAAACAAACTCCTAAAGCTCAGAATATCTTGTCACTATAACCTTATAACACATGGAGACATTTATCTCAACCCTGGTCCACTCACACCCAATAACCTCCACTCCCCTACCACAACCCCCACAGTCAAACTATCCATGTATACTCCCACTAGTTCCCTCCTAGCATTTCACCTAAATATTAGAAGTATTAACAATAAAATTCCCAACCTACACGCCCTCCTAGCAACCCACTCCCCAGACATTTTGCATCTTATGGAAGCCTGGCTAAAACCCAGTACTACTGACAATGAGATACTACCTCCAGGATATAATATTCACCAGTTAGACCATGCTACAAGAAAAGGAGGTGGGATAGCAGTCCTTTACAAAAATATTCTAACCATTAATAGAGACACCATTCAACCTCCCCAATTCAATAACACGGAACTCCTCATAACCAAGCTACAGATTAACCAAAACAAGTACTTGAACATCATCTGTGCATGCATTCCACCAGGCAGCAACCTAAATACCCTAGAAGATATCTTATACTGGTTATCCACTACCTATCCCCAAGAAACCATAGTTCTTGGGGACTAACACCGACTGGCACCCCTGCTCCTCTGACCCCCCCCCCTCACCCATATAAACTTATCTGGGTTTAAACAGACCATAACCTCTCCCACTAGGATAAATAAACCAACCAACAGGGAAAGTCTCCTGGACTGGATCCTAGTTAATAACCAACCCCAACTGTACACAGCTGGTACTCTCCCTGATGACCTCAGCGACCATTGCCTAACTTATATCATAAAACATAAGACAGGAAACCCTCACCAGCCCAAATATAAAACAGCTAGAAACAGGAAAAACTTTGATGCTGCTATATTCCAAAATGAATTTAAAGTAGTTGACTGGTCAAAATGAAAAAATCTAACATTAGAGGAGGCCATAGATCACTTTAACACCAAATTTCTAAGTATCCTTGATTCCCATGCTCCAGCACGTACTATAAAAACTAGATAAAATACAGCACCATGGCTCACGAAAGAAACCAAAGCTAAAATCAAAACTAGAAACAGAGCCTTGGCCAGCTGGACAACAACTAATGCCCCACTTGACCATCTAAAATATCATCAACTCAGGAATGATACAAAAAATCCATTTTACTAGATAAAAAAAGCTTCTACAAAATCTCCTACAAAAACACCATAACAACACTCAAAAGTTCTGGGCAGGCTTAAATCAACTATTTCATCCAGGTCATTCCACCACCCCAACCCCGGCTAACTACACCCATAGTTCCCCAGAGACCATAGCTAGCGCCTTTAATAACGTTTTCACTGAAACAATCCAATTCTTAGCAAATCAACTAATCCCCTCTAACTTAAACCACATGCCTAATCTACCCAATAATCATCATGAATTTAGCTTCCAACCAATATCCACTAGTTTTATCAAAACACTTCTAAAAAAAACTAAAACCCACCACCCTTGCTGCTGACCTCTTCCCTGCAGAGTACCTACAAATAGCTTCAGATGATGCCATTGCATATCCCATATCTATTCTCATCAACAGAACCTTATCAGCAAACGTTATCACCTCCCTCTGGAAAATATCTCACGTCATCCCACTCCATAAAGTTGGTAGCTCCTCAGACATATCCAACTATAGACCCATTGCCATTCTTTCCCCACTAGCCAAAATAATGGAGAAATGTGTACATAAGCATCTAATGCAATACCTTACACAGAATAACTTAATATACAACTTCCAGCATGGTTTCAGGCCATACCATAGCACCACCTTAGTCCTCATTTCCATTACTACTACCATAAACCAAAACAGGAATGACAATAGGCTAACCACCACCCTCTTTCTTGACCTATCAAAAGCCTTTGACATGGTCAACCTTGAACTTCTCATTTTTTCACTAAAATCTATTTTCCCTCAACAAGCCTGCTATCCAGTGGTTCCAGTCCTACCTGACTGGTAGACAACAGGAGGTACTATGGCAGGGCAAACTCTCCAGTCAGCTACCTTTCACACTTAGTGTCCCATAAGGGTCCATACTAGGTCCAGTACTCGTCTCTATTTTTATCAATTACCTTCACACTGCTATCCCTAAAGCTACCTGCATTCAATATGCAGATGATTCCACTCTGATCTGCTCAGCCACCTACCCATCCGAACTGCAAACCTTAACCCAAAATACATTTAACACTATTGAGAACTGTCTCACCAACCAACGCCTAATTCTGAACCCTAATAAAACCAAACTTCTACTCTTCTCCCCCACTAGTAGAGCTACCATGTTTTCATTCTCTGTCACATCTAACAATGGTACCACTATTTCCCCAGATCATCACACCAAACTGCTAGGGGTTATCATAGACAATAATCTCATACTTGACCAACAGGTCAACAAAACCATACAGACCATCAATAAGAAGCTTGGATCACTGTATAGAAACAATACATTTTTAACCCCTCTGCCTAAGACTGCAATCGCCCAATCACACCTACTCTCTACTCTTTTATATGCCTCACCTGTACTCTCAAACCTCAACAAATCCGAACTAGGTAAGCTGTATGATCGCTACAATCATATTGCCAGATTTGCCACTGGCTCCACCTATAGAACCCACCACGGCCAGAACCTTAAATAACTAGAGTGGCTAGAACTGCCCAGCTTAATTCAATTCAATCAACTCTTAATAGCGCACAAAATTTTGTACCACCCTGAGGATACCACCTCACTTAAAAATATTATTAAGCCATATAGGAACCTGAGATTCCTACGGTCAGTCAATAAACTACTGGTCCACATCCACAAAACTAATAACTCTGCAAGTGAATCCCTGTTTGCCAACTTCTGAAGAAGTCTAATGATTTTAGATGAAAGCGCTAAACATTGTATGTATTGAATAAAAGTGTATTTGTAGACTACAAGTGCCGGTGTTTTTCGTGGTCTGTGTGGAGTAGAACTAAGAGAGATACCCGTGGTTGTTGTACGTTAAACCCTACAATCCTCCAAAAGTCTCTTAAAAAAAAACCTCAAACAGTATCTCAAAGTGAATTGGCTATGCCCATGTATCAACCCTGATTAAGTTATAAACTGAAAGCATATTCTGTAATTATTATAACTTGTAACTAAGTCACCAACCTCTGCTTCCAATCTGATGTCTCTTACTTTTAATTTTGTCTGTCCATGAGAACTGTGAGTCCCTAATAGGGAACACTACTAAGCCATTGTATATAATCACTTTGTTTTTATAATTGTTTGCTAACTTCTGTGTAATCTATGTAAGTTTGTTTATGTGGAGCTTTTCTCCCCAGGCCTCTGCTGAAAATGGACATGTATCCATTTGGACTATCCCAGTAAACAAATGTAAAATAAATAAAATAAATATTCTGAGTGAAAGTTGTATTCCACAGAGAATTACAATCTTACCTGTATTTGATAGAATGTAGTGTGAGAGCTATCATGACTATGTGCATGTTTTGGCATAGAGGGAGAATAAAGTAGCTTTCTCTCTCAAGTTTATTGACTTTTTTTTCAGCTTTTAAAAAGTTGAGTTTAATGAATTCATGACTGACAAACTGTAGTAATGTTTTCAATGCTTTTCAGGTAATGTAAACCAAACACTTACTAAACTTTTGAGACTGAAATTTAACCTCGCTTAAAAATATGTATGAAACCCACATTTGCACATGATTATTTGAAAAACATGTATTAATCCAGCAAGTGTAAATGATTATTTACATGCATAACTCCAGTATCATCCTGAATATAAGAAGATGAATATGATAAGCATCCAGTTTCTTGGAGTTTTTGTCTTATTTGGAATTGTTAATAGAAACCAAGGATTCGCTTAACATTTTTTTCTTAAAAGACGATATACTGTACAGCATGTACAGGATATTATGAATTTAGTTGTTAAAAGAAGGGTTATAAAAACAGAAAACTCCTTTATAATAATAGGTCTGATGCTGTTTTATACAGGAAAGTATTTTTTTTTCTGTTGTGCATTTGCAGTCATTTAATCTATTCATACTTTGACTATTAAGAATATTATTGCTGACAAATGAAAAATATTAAGAGCCAATAATGGTGTTGCTAAGGCTTTGGATGAATTTTCTCTAATCTGAATATGATGGGTTATAAATGACAATATTTACTGGTATTTTCCCTAAAAGATGTCATAAGGCTATATGCATATAAAACGTGTTACTTAAAGGCTTTTTTGTCTGTACTGCAGTAGTATTTATGAAGGACATTATAATATTTTTCATGTTGATAAGCTTTATGATCCAATGGGTATTTTAACTATAATTTGAAACTGATGTATGTTGCCAAGTATACCAGCATTTTCATAGCTGATTAGATCATATATCTTACTGTGCTGCTCATTAGATGCTTCTAACCTGCCTAACAGTTCATGCCAATCTGTAACTTTTATATTTTTAACTATTTACTTCATTCTAGACCAAACAAACATTGAATTTATTTATTTATTTATTTATTTAAATTTGTTGACCGGGAGTGTCCGACTGGACGTAGGTCCATTTTCAGTGGAGGCCCGGGGAGAAAAGCTCCACACTTAAAAATAAACAGACAGTATATACATTGGATTACATAGTGAATAACAATTTACATAGCAATTACTTACAACATATTTACAGATGAAGAACATAGTACATCAGTAGACAACTAGAATCTTTATCTGTGAAGTGCATACCAGACATTAACAAATGTTACAAGAAGAAGAAGTTCGTGCTGTATAATAAGTACTGGCTTATGAGCATCTGAGCTCATCTGAATAGTTTGTCTATAGGTATTAATCCTCACCTGCTGGTGGCATAGGGCTGTCAGAGCAATGGGCTGTGCAGCATGATTGGTTAATTTTAAAAATCTGTTGAGAAATTCTTCAGCTCTGGCCATATGCTGCTATTTTGGGGTCTGTCATGACAGGACTGAGCATAGGCTCATTTTTCTGGGGATCACTTATACTGTGCCAGATGCTTCTGTATTGGTGGTGTTTGGCTTGGTGTTTAGACTACCTCGGTATTCCATATTACTGCAACAAATATTAAAATGAATGAGAGCTGAATGAAAACTATGAAGAGAATCAGTATTTGGTGTTGGCTTAGCATCATTTGTGGGTATTTAATATTGTAACTCATCTGTAAAGACTCCTCTGAACACTGCCCATATGTCTCAACTTCTTGGAGCAAGAAATCTGGACAAAGCCATAAATAATGGGGGGTGGGGGTCAAAGGCTAAAAATAGAGGTGATTTTTAAATATTGCTCTTACTTTGAAAGTTGACAGAATAACAGGTTTTGCATTAGCATGAATTTTTTGAATAGTAAGAAGTCTAAAACTCAAATGTCTGTCATTATTTTCTGACGTCAGTCTTTAATAATAATTTGTAACCAATTTCCCAGCAAACCAGAATTTTATGAAAACCAGACCAAAAATATGAGGCAAAAATATGGGTATTCTGAGAAAATCTGTACAGCTGAGAGGTACGAGTTAATTAGCCAGTTACTACAACTCCTGACCGTGTTTTTCACTGTTTTTATAATATTAAGCAGTGGATGTTTTCCATGAATAAACTAATAGGTGATATGTATATATGTCCCGAACTGGTAAACCAGAAATTTCTGTTTGTTTATGTTGTGTATGGATATTTTTTAATAATTGAGTTTTGTCATTATTTGCAACTGGCAGCTGTTACACTTGTACTTACTAGTAGCACTTTGACCAACTGATCTGCACTGTTACTGTGAATTATATGTTTTCATTGACTCTTGTTTCCTAGAGTCAGCATTAATGAGGGAAAAAACAGAATTCATTGCAAACTAATCTCTTACAATTATAGATTATACAAAAACATTGAATAGAGTGACTATATATTTAAAAAAAGTTTTCATTTTCTGCCATCTGTCACCCCCCCTCCCCCATTTAGCATGGTCAAACAAGCACAGAAAAAAGAGTAGTCCACACATAGTGAATCCCTGCTGGTGCATAAACACAAAGCATACCAGTAGTGATTTTCTGCACACTTTTACAGTTTTCCAGATACTGCATTTCAACAAGATGCATTTTAATGAAATGAGTTTGCTAATATTGTTTAAATTATTTTCGACTCTAGAACATGAGATTTAATGAAATGGATTGGAAATTATAGTTTGTTTTAACCCTGTGCTGCTTTATATCACCACCCTTAAAGTATTTTGCACTGCAGATTTGATTCAAATTCTGTTATTCATTGTTTACTTTCTTTGCTGTTATGAAGTGCTTTGTTTAGAGCACTAGTATAAAATTTATAATCGAACCTGAACTTTGAAGAAAGCTTTTAATGTTTGAGAAATTAATTTCTAAAGCTTTTAGTAAAGCTTGTCTCAGAAGACAACATATCATTTTTTTGTTCATATTTTGTTCATATGGTTTTGAAATTTCATAAATTAAAATTATTATTTGGCTCATTGCTACATATATATGTGACATTTTTTGACTCTCATAACCATTTCTCACAGCTTTCACTTCTAAAAACATTGAATGATATAAGGCACTCATCTATATTTGTGTAGTTTTTGTCATGTTGGCAATGTATCATTTCTGTTTTTTTTTACAAGAAACATCTTTATTAAATTATCACTTATGACAAAGGCAATTATACATTTATATAAATAAAACAAACCATATTGGCATAATCCCAGCTGCAAGCATTTTACATCACAAACCATATTAGCATAATCTTAGTTGCAAACATTATAAATCACTTATTATACCATGACCCCCCCAAAACGTGCATGCTGATTGGCCAGTGTGCACATTGTAAATCGAGTTATACTAATGGAAAAAGGTCCGGTCGCCCGGACTTTTTTCCATTAGTATAACTCTACTTTTAAAACACTGTCTCGCTTATGACAAAGGCAATTATACATTTATATAAATAAAACAAACCATATTGGCATAATCCCAGCTGCAAGCATTTTACATCACAAACCATATTAGCATAATCTTAGTTGCAAACATTATAAATCACTTATTATACCATGACCCCCCCAAAACGTGCACGCTGATTGGCCAGCGTGCACATTAATCGAGTTATACTAATGGAAAAGGTCCGTCCGGACTTTTTCCATTAGTATAACTCTACTAAACACTGTCTCGCTATGTTAAATGGGTTTAACATAGTGAGACAGCTTAAAATAAGCAACGGAGATCTCAGTTGCTTATTTTAAAGCTGTCTCGCATACTAAACCCATTTAACATAGTGAGACAGGTTTTAAAAAGCAACAGAGAAAGCAAGATCTCCGTTGCTTTTTCTGTTCGCTATGTTAAATGGGTTTAACATAGCGAGACAGTTTTAAAATAAGCAACTGACATCTCCGTTGCTTATTTTAAACTGTCTCGCCATGTTAAACCCATTTAACATAGCAAACAGTAAAAAGCAACGGAGATCTTGCTTTCTCCGCTGCTTTTGCCCACAGCTCTGATGTACTGCGCAGTACATCAGAACTGCGGATGCCAGACATCTGCGGAAGGGCAGTAAACAGGCATTATACTATGCCATTATTTAAGAAAAGTAATAGTTTCTTTTCTTAAATAATGTCATATATAGCAATAACCACTTCTGGTGTGGGTAATGCTGTATTTACCATGGTTGGCTTTGTTTGGTCTCGGGCTTCGGGACCAAACCACGCCAACCGTGGGTAAATCCAGCATTACCCACACCCAGGCGTGGGTTATTGCTATATAATCTACCCAATCATTGTCAGTCAAACATTACAAAGCTCATTCAAGTCGTGACTTCTTCCAAACCTCATTACTCCCCTGTATGTATTGTTCCCACAATTTCCATTTTTTTTTCTAATGTAATTTGCTCATATCTTTTTTTAAATATCCCAGTTCCAGTTGCTTTATCTCTTTTACTACATTCATTACTTCTAGAACAATTGGTTTAGATTTTCATTTTCTAGTAATTGCATTTTTGGCAGATACTATAATTAGACTCAGCAAGGCTTTACTATGTCTATGTAATTCCAATTCTGTACCATAGCTCAGAAAAATCGTTTCCCTAGTTACACCAATTTGCTCACCTGTATGTCCAACAGAGTAATCTGTAGGGAATTTTTAAAGTCTGCCAATTCATTACACTCCCAGAAAAGATTTTCCCAAATACCTATTTCTTCCCCATCACACCTCCAACATTTGCTGTCTACCTGAGAAAAAAAATCTCTGGAGTCTGCTTGGGGCATAAAAACATCTATGTATACATTTCCAAACAAAAATCCTAAATCTTCTAGATTTTGCTACATATTTGGGAGACATACATATATCACCTCATTGTGTATCATTTCTCTTTGATCTGGTATTTTCCTGTCTGACAAACAGCTGCCAAAATATTATAGGGAAGACAAATTCATATTGACATTAAGGGCTCAAAAACCTGTAACACTGATTCCAAATACAAATTAACATGCAATGTAGTTTATATAAATATGTAGATTAGATTGTCAGTTTGTTTAAACAAAACATGCTGGTGAAAGGGCTAGATTTATTTGTTTTGCATTTAATTATAAAGTATTACATGTGATTTAGTCAGCAGATGCTTTCAGAAATGAACACTGCTCTGAGTTACATGAAAGATCACAGTGTGTGGCAATGAATGTGTGGGGGATGGGAATTCAGTGGTGCATGTAATATGACCACACTAGTGAGAAAATAGTGTAGTATTTGTCATATGCTAATTATGGCATAATGGCAGGCAAATGAATGCATACATGCTAATAATATCATTCCTGTAAACAAATGATGGAATCTGACATAATAGCATGATTCAGAAATATGCAAAATTTGTTTAATAAGCTGCAGATATCAACTGCTCTGATCAGCAACATTTTACATGTAAATACTTTGAAAGGTCCCTTAAATATCACTAAATAGTCAAGCTGTGCAAAAAAACATATACTTCTCACATATTTAATTTTTAAAATTTTATTTTACAAAAGAACCTTCAAAGCTTTAGTGAGTAGTATTTCAGTACAGGCATAATACTACGTGCTTTGTTAATATCTGGGGGGTGGGTAGAATTTAATCTTAAGTGCCACTTTAATTCTTCCCTTTCTAACCTATTTCTAAACTTTTTAAAATTAAATATGTGAGAAGTATATACTTTTTTTGCACATCTTGACTATTTAGTGATATTTAAGGGACCTTTCAAAGTATTTTCAATTATTTTTCTATTGATGAGTTTTTTTTAAGAAACTTTTAGTACTTTATTTTTTATATTGTGGTGAGACAGTGATTCTTTGCATTAATTGGTCATTAACTATTATCAGTTTAGGAAGTATTTAAGCAGTGTGTTTGGAATTTTTAACTGTTCTGATGAAGTCTTGGATCACAAGACGAAAGCGTGCTCGACTGGCTGGTTTTTTGGATTGTGAATAAACTACTATTTTATTTACTTCACCATTGTGATTACTCATACTGCACCATTCGAGTGTTCTACTGGAGCTGTTTCTTCTTTTTTGGTTCATGGTTAATGCAGTTCCTACTGTTTTGGTTTCTTGAGTCTATTTTGTGAGTGTGGAATGTGTTAGAGTAGTGGTAACATTTTTGGGGGACAGCCTTAAGAACTTTGGTATTCGTCTCTGGTCTGGTTTATGATGGCGGATTCCATGGAAACCAGTCCACCTCCCTTCTTTTCGGAAGGTAACGAAAATCAGAGTAAGAGCAGTGGAGGGAACGAAGTTGTAGCCTTGGCACAGCTAATGACCATTATAGCAACTCTTACCGGGAAGGTTACTCAGTTACAGGTAGCAGTGGAGAGACTACAAGGGCCAGAAGGCCTTGAGAGGAGGAGGGAAATCATGCTGGTCTCTACTATGCGGGATCTTGGTGCATGTAAAAAGTTAACCCAAAACCCCAGTAAATGGATTATCATCCAGGATTCCATTCCTTGTGGCCAGGTGTGGCAGGATTCTACTCCAAAGGAAAGGAGGTTGACATTAAGGGAATGGCTTAACGCAGACATTTTTAGTTCCTACTATTTTGGTTTCTTGAATATTTTACATGTGCAATACTATCACATGTGGAAAGATGCTAGAAACATCTGAAGTCACTGGTTATCTATACTGTTGCATATCACCACTCTCCATGTTGCAAAAGAGTTCATCAACAGCTGACATACCATCACAGAACTAGGACATTATCAACTATTACTGTGTGGTCAGTGACACCATAAAGGATTTAGTAAACATGGAACCAAGGGGGGCCTGAAACACCGATTTTGGTGGATAAAACATTTTGCAGCATTAATCACGCTTGCTAAAGGCACCTTTCAGCATCTGACAGTGGCAAATTAGGAGGTTCCTAATTCTACAACATTTTCTTGACATTATATTACATCATATAGAGGAATATATTTGATTTCAAGGACAAGAGAGGAGAAACCTACCACTGTATAAGTATTTTACAATACGTCTCATTTTCCAGTCTGTTAGGTGGTGTGCAGTATGTGTCTGTGCTCCATTTAGGTGGTTATCATGATTCCCAGACCTGGCAAGAGCATGTTTTTGAGCATTGCAACCTTCTACAGGATTATCGAGTTGGTAGTTATACACATTGCCCCCCCCCCACCCCAGGATTCTCCATTAATCTGGTCAAATGAACATGAGTAGTACATTCCCATAATAGTTTCCCCTGCTGTATGCTGCAAATGATACAGGATACACCTTGAAACTGTGACTTATAAGCCCCATCTCCAGACCATGAAGTAGATGACATATAGCGTTGCACTATCACAGACATGTAACATTATTTCATGTGTATATGGACACAGCTGCAATTGCATTGCAATATGACAATGAGAAGGGCACAAAGATATTTCAGGTTTCCCATGTTACATAATAAGGTGATACAAAAACAGTCACACTGTGGGGGCACCATAGTACTTGCCAGACATATCTATAGCAGTAGTAGAGGAGGAACCAGGTAAGAAGTAATCAGAGCTCCATGTGAGGAAAAGGCAAATGGAGGTGTCATCTAATCAACAACTGTGCGTCATGATAAGACAAACACAAAATAAAACTGTTGCATGCAGTAATACAGCTAGGTTACACATTACAGTGCACTGACTGCCCATGCTCTGGATCAGACATTACCATACCTAAATGGATCAATGGGTGTTCCATTTGCATAGGATTGGCATGTGATTGTGCAATGTGCATCCTTCTGCTAGCATGGCTACAGCTGGCATTTGCCTGAATCATCATTGCTATCCTAATGGCTGCCATTTAGGACACCACACCAATGTCTTCTACAAGTGTGATTGCACTAGGACCTTAAATACCATGTCTCGCTGTATGAGTTTCCAGATGTACCATAGTCCCTGCAGCAGTTGCAGGTTCTCTGAAATGCTGGGAGTGAATATATATATATATATATATATATATATATATATATATATATATATATATATATATACACATATATGGGAACACTTCACAATGCCGAAATCCTGAAAGATTGAATTTCATATGGCCAAGATCATATGATCGAACTTTCGGAATCCCGACATTGTGAACAGAGATCTGCATACAGCGCGGAATGAGAGATTTCCCTTTTCCTAGCTGTAGTGCGATCTCGGAGTTGGAATATTTAAGTAGCGAGTGTGTGGGGGGTGCAGGAGGGCTTGCCCCCCTGCAGAAAAATTAAATTGTTGTTGTTTTTTTTTTTGGATTTGTTTAGGAATTTTGATATTCTGAAACATCGATCATATGGTCTCGATCATGTGAAATTTGATCTTTGGAATTTCGAGATTCTGAAGTGAATCTATATATATATAAATATATATATATATATATATATATATATGTGTGTGTGTGTGTGTGTGTGTGTGTGTGTGTGTGTTTGTTTAGATATCTCTCCCTCTCTCTGCATATATAGATATTGATATAGATATATATTTATTCTCCTCCTACACAATTGACCATCAGCTAATCCCATCACCCCCATCCTTCCTCAGATCTACCTATGCCTTCTGATCTCACCCAGAGTCCATATGACATGGTTGAGTCAGACAAGGAGAGCAGAAAATCCCAGGACAGCATGTCATTTGCTGCCATTGATTGTTTTTCTATAAAGTCCTACCCTCATCCCTCCTCCCCTCTTGTGCCTGCCATTTTTTTATCCATGGCTCAGGTGTACAATGGAGACATGCTGTAGCATCATCCCCAACTCCACAGCAGTTTAGCCAGTGTCCTTTTCCCTTCCCCCTCTGTGTGACTGCCCCTCCCCCACATGTTCCTGTCCTGCATCAGGGTCATACATGGGGCTTGACCAGATGATAACTGTCCCCTCCTGAGATAGGTCTGCCCACCCCCTCCCTTCCAGTGCCTCAGATGTCCAGCCTGTTAATCAAACCCTGGTCACCTGGGCCATGCATAATGCTTTACTCATCTACAACACAGTGCTGGCTGCCAGGGAATTATTCATATAATATTCACACTTACAGTCACCAAAAGTAAAACCTAATAGCATTTTAATTAGCACTTTTGTCCACTTCATTCCAAACATGAATGATATTAGGTTTCCTTCATGTAGACTGCAAGTGTGTTTTTTATTTGTAATTCAATTTTGTGGATGTATTTTCGGGTTTATATTAGAGGCTCGAAGTTACTGAACTTCGAATGCGATATGATCTACACCATATCGTTGAAGTCCAGTAACACTGAACACCTAATAAAAACATCACAAAAAGTAAAAAAATAGACCTACTTGCTTTAAGCAGGGGGGCAAGCCCCCCTGCACCCCTCACACCCACCGCTTCTTAAATATTCCAACTCCGAGACTGCACTACATTGAAATAAATGGAAATCTCCATTTATGAAAATTTCTGTTTACTTCTTCGATGTTCGGCGGTTTCGCTGTTTATTTGTCGAGAATGTCAGATTTGACATTGTGAATGTTCACAATTCTGATATAGACCCATATTTTCTTGGTTATCATATAATTTTCAGTTATACTTATTCCAGGAAAATTAAAATTTAGTTCTAACTTATTTCAGTATTTTTCCCAACATCAGAATATAATAATGTGCTTTGATTCCACAATAATGCACACTTCAGTTAGCTAGATGGGTTTAGATATATTTTATATACTAGTTAATCAATTGCACTTGTCCCTTTATCAAGTATGGGAAGCCAAAATACAGTATTCAGTGCAATCAAAGATCCTACTTATCTTGTACCACTGGAGGACCACTGAGTCTGCACAGAGCCAGGTCTGTCATTGGTAAATGTTAGGAATTCTCCAAAACCAGAAGCAAGCATTCCGTGTTAGATTTAGAAACTTAGGAAGCAATCTTCCTACGGAATTTAGATGCTCAAAAAAAAAAAAACCTCAAAATCTTTAGAAGGCATTGTTTAATAAAGCAATAACCAATGACGTGGTGTGGTATATTGAAGATTTACCCATGGTTGGTGTGGTTTAATCATGAGGGTGAAGCCCAAGTGATTAAATAAAAGCAACTGTGGGTAAATTTCAATATACCACAACCACAGAGTTGGATATTGCTATTATACAATGACATTATTTAAGAAAAAAAATGCTTACTTTTCTTAAATAACATCTTTGTATAACGGTGCATTACTGTTCTTCCACTGGTTGTGGTATACTGCTTCCTTGTTTTGATGTACTGAGCATGCGTATGGGACCTGTGTCCCATGCATACCCAGTACATCAATGCTTTGAAACGGAAGCAACAGAGAAAAGAAAGCCTCATTTTTTTTTCTTTTTCTTTTATTTGTTAACAAAAGATGTTTTTGAGCACTTTATACCAACAGAAAAAAGTATGGGTACCTGACCTTTTTCTGTTGGCATATTGTGGAATTTACAATGGGCAGACTGGCCAATCAGCATGCATGTTTTGGAATATTACCAAGCAACACTTCAAATGAAGCAAAAACCAAGAAAATAAAATAACAAATCCAAACTTATACGTGGAAAAAACGGTTTAATATGACACAGCACAGAATCCCAACAACTAAGTGATTTCACCATAACAATGGCTTCATCAGAGTACTGCTGGGTAGTACAAACAACATTTAAATAACATGAAATTCAATTACCCAGCCAATCAACATTCAATGACATCATCACAGCACATTTGAATTTAAACAGATGACAAACTATAGAACAAAATTCTCCTTATGCTTAAGACTAAAGCAACTAGGATATGAATGTGTTTCACATTTTTTGTACATAAAAAGGTCTTATACATTTTCAAGATTTGTGTTTGAGTTTAATATAAGTATAGGTTTAACTTTTTAACATCTTTTAGTAAAAAATATTTTTTACATATTATATATTTTAGATTTTGAGTAGATATTTTGTACTACAGTTTGTCATCTGTTTGTTTAAATTCATATGTGCTGTGATGATGTCATTGAATGTTAATTGGCTGGGTAATTGAATTTCATGTTATTTAAATGTTGTTTTTACTACCCAACAGTACTCTGATGAAGCCATTTTTATGGTGAAAGTGCTTAGTCGTTGGGATTCTGTGCTGTGTCCTTTTAAACTGGTGTTTCCACATATAAGTTTGGATTTTTTATTTTATTTTCTACGTTTTGGAATATTAATGGGGGTTATTGTATAACTATGATTTTAGATGTGAATAATTCAGTTGTCAGTCAGTTGGAAAAAAATGAAGCATGAACCTAAAAAGACTACAAGAAAGCATGACATTCAATGTTGCAAGAATAAAAATGAAAACAATGATTTTGTCTTGCAGGGACTTCTTTTGCATAACACATGAAATGTTTCAAGATAGTGTTTCTAAACAAACCTTCACAATTTCAGGCTGTAATAAAATTACTAATTATGAAATCAAGGCTTTGAATTATTTTTCAGATTTACATATAAATCAGTTTAATTCATTAACACCCATGTGGTATGGTGTGTCACACCTCTAGCAGCCTACACACATTTTGCATTCCTGAACATTTTCTAAAAACTAAACTTAAAAAGGATAAGATAAACAAATGCATTTTGTGAACAATTAAAGGTATTAAAACTGTACAAGTACAATGCTATCAGTAAGAGGTTTTCTTTACAGTGATAATAGCTAGTGCATTACATATGTCAGGAGAACATTTTTGTTTACCAGACATAAGCTTTCACATGACAATAAGAAACTCTTCCATGAGTGAATGTCTATTAAGATATTTACAGAAATATGAAAACATATACTTCATTCTATATTTGTATTTTGGCTTTTTCCCGGTAAGGGGTTGCCACAGCGGAACTCCGGTCCACTAATGATTGGCAGTAGATTTTTTACGAAATGCCAAGGTGCCAGTTTGATGCCCAACCTTCAATGAAGGCACGCCCATTTATACACGCATGTCTTTCGAATGCTACTCAACCGTGGGGAGGACATGCAGACTCCACACAGGAGGCACTCCCAAGCCACGATGAGAATCGAACGGGAGACTCTCTTATTGTGAGGTAACAATGCTACTGCCATACCACATTCTATAATTAACAAAATTAATAACACCAAATGTCTTCAAGATATGCAATTTACAGTACCAATAATTTTCTTCTACAACATCTAAAGTTTCACCCAATGTCAGAAAGTCACTGTTTCTTGAAGTATTAAGTACATATGTAAATAGTTATTTTCATAATTACTTACAAATAACTAGCAATATCTCTGGTGTAGTGTGATAAAATGGACATTGACAATGAATTTTCCTGTCTCTCACCATGGCATTTCATACTATGGCCCTCAATAACAGGTAGAGCTCTCAGTTATAAAAATATAAATATAAATATAAAAGTATGAATAATGACTGGCATGTTAATGGATTAATTTATGTACTTAGGGCATCCTAGATTAACACTCTTATTTAGTGTCATTTTATTAATAAATCCTTTCACTTTCTAATACTGCCTATTATTAGCTGATAAGTCACTTGGTTAAAGAAGCCATGCCCAAAAAAGTTCTGGAAACCATAAGGAGCTATGGGTGTGAAACAGAAGTTTACAAAAAAGGAGCTATAGGCTCGAATGAGTTAAAATTAACTACTCTATCAGCCAAGCATGTTCTTTCTATGAAGCCTCCACATCCTCACTTTTATCACTTTCAGTCCTCTAACCTTCATAATTTGTGGACTTGTCTGCTGGATTTACCTCCTCATTGCTGAAGCACCACTAAATCTCCTCAGCTTTATCTGTTCATCCTTGTTCATCTTCCTGATTTTTAGCACTGTGGCTTGCATTCCCTTCAACTTTGTTTTCCTTGTTTTTTTGGCTGGGTTCTGTGCTACTGGACTGTAGAGCACTTCATGGTTACTCAATGCTACCATCCTCTTGCATTCTGAATTTCTACAGCACTGTAGCAGCTGGTGCCACCTTGTAACTCCCAAAGAGTAGGGGAAGTTGCCCATTGCTCTTGCCAAATTTCAACTTGTCAGTATGAATGGTAGATGCAGCTGGTCTAGTAGCACTTATCTAGTCAGCAAAGCATAAATAAATAAAACAGACAAATCTATTTCTAGTCATCCCACCCCCTTTTCTTTGTATTTGGAAATTGTAATTGTATGTTTCAAAAACAGAGGTACATCACACTTGCAGGAGACCATTAATGTCCTTGATTCTGTTGCAGTAAGTCTTAGAGGCAAAATAATATCTTCCAGTATCAAATATCTGTCAATAGTATTTTCTTTTTTTATTTAATTTTTGCACCTATTTTCTTTAAAATGCCAGCCCCCCGGATTCATGAAGCTCGGCGCAAGGCCGGTGTAAGGCGTGTGCCGGCAGTGCAGTGTATAACCGGCGTAGCAACGTCACATGCATAGTAATGAGTGAGCGCCGCAACCACAACCACGTGCAGAGGGCACGTGCGTGAGCCCAAGTAGGATGCGCCCGTAGGCGTGGCCAAGCCGGCAGGTGAGGAGCAACCTAAAGTGCTGACTGTCACAGGCCGCCTGCAATAGTAACTGCACCAGTCAGTGTCCATGGATAATGAAACGTACGCAGAGTATGCAACATAGTACCTGTCTACACAAAACGGAGAACCAAACATTAACCCACGAAGTCCAAATTGTACCCATCCAAGGAACAAAGGATACGCGTAATACCATGTCCATCACGCAATGCTCTGTCAGTGGGCATACCCAGTGAAGGTGTACCACAGCATGTCAGTGCGCAGCACCTACACACAAGTAGCCCCATGGGCATGGTCACCAGCAGTTCCACAGTGGTAGTGAGAGTACACAGCCGGGCAGCCGTGTCTATATAACAACCAGAAGGAAACCAGATACCCTAAACACAGACAAATATGTGCATAGCAACATGTACTACACCCAGCAACGTACCCGTCGCATACACATAGGATGGCGTATGCCAAAGCGGAATATCCAGAAGCAGAACCCATGCATGCAAATGTAATTCACAACAGCCCCGTCATAGCACGTAACCCGCACCCATGTACGACCATCCACCCAATCCAGCTAGCAGCCTTGCGCAGCTGCACACCTACACACAGTGGGTATACCTCAAATGTAGTATGAAGTATTGTCCTAGGCAGTGCCACGCGTGCAAATATGTACCCCACATGTCAACATCCCACCTCAGGTACTGATATCCAAATGGCTGCATGTGAATGTGTCGGCAGAATGCGTACATCCCGCATGTGGTACGGACCTGTCGAAACCCCATAGGCGTTCACACGCCATGGTGTCCATAACTGTACACATCTGGACAAAGCAGTATGTGCAGCCACTGTACCGATGATTAGCTATGCAGACATGTCAAACACAACACATAGGGCGGAACATCCGCCCACCAAGCAGGACACCCCAACAGGGTGCCACATGCACAGAAGGTGAAGGTGGGACATCACATGTAGATAATAGTGGTGCCGGATGGCCAAACACCCACGGCCAATGCAAAGGATTGAATAACACGTATATGCCTGGATGAATGGGTATGTCATATCATGGGAATAGCCTAAGCTATCCAACATAATAGCCATGCGTACCAGATACAAACTGCCAGTAACACGCAGTAGTAATGCAGGAAGGCATACACGACTGTGGGAATATCACAGGACATATGGCACGTGCCAAGTGTCGATGCATGACACAAATGTCCAGGATGGGGCCCCCTGCAAAGAGGAACACGTGCCAACCCCACCCCCCACTGACGTATCAGCAGTGGAAACACAACCCAAACACACACCAACACCACCGTCCATCCCACGATAGCAACGGAGGCTGGTCAAAGACCACCATGATGCATGCACAAACAGGGACACATGTAACCGTCGCTCTGACAACCCCCCACAGGCCAACGAATAATAGTATGGACATACGCATGTAATGCTGCGAAGGATGTGTGGTAGTCCTCAGTATCACAAAGGTAGGTACACAGATACACTGTAATCAACCGTGACATATGTGCACTGTACACAGCATACCTGCAGGTAATACATAGTTCAATCATGTGCCACAGAAATATCCATGTACGAATGAGGACAGGGGATAGACAAGTGTGAATGGGACAAACTATGAACATAGGTTCATAGGTTCATATGTTCATAGTAGGCTATCTGCCCAAGAGCATTTATAAGCCTAGCCCATAGTTATGTGGCCTTCGCCACCCCTTCAGTTTGAAGAAAACTATGCCTATTATATTGCTGTACCTCTGTCAAGCAGTGACACTGAAGTAATCCCTGGGGTATATCTGCGATCTCCCATCCATTGGTCAAGATTCCTCTTGAACAAGGCCAGCGAGGTGCTCTGCCCCACATGTACCGGGATGTTGTTCCACAGCATAGTGAGTCTCTGGGTGATGAATCTGTCCCTCCAGCACGTTCTATTAATGACCGTGTCAAGGTTTAAGTCTCCTGCCCTTGTGGTTCTGAGGGATCTAGATTCTTTAGGTGAAGCATATTCATCAAATCTGGGTTTGACATGGCCTTGTATGTCAGGCACAGGTCACCTCTGAGCAGGCGGTATGCGACTGAATAGAGATAGAGTTCTTTCAGTCGGGCAGCATAAGACATATTCTTGAGACCCTGTATCCTTTTGGTGATGAACTTTTGGGGTCTTTCCAGCTGCTGCAGGTGTCGGGTCAGATACATTCTGAATGGGGCATTGTACTCAATCATAGGTCTAATGAGTGATGAGTACAGGGGGACGATGACCTCCCTTGATCTAGATGTGAATCCCTTCATGATCAGGTGGGCAATGTAGAAGGTCTACCTAACTACTTTAGCAACGTGAGTGTCAAACGAACAGTTACTGTCAACCTGGGTCCCCAGATCCCTGGTAACTACTTCTGTGCTCAGTGGATTGCCACCTATATGGTAGCTAGGGGTAACCTTGTTTTTCCCGAAGGGTATGACTATGCATTTCTCAGCGTTTAGCTTTAGGCCATGTCTCTGGCACCAGTTATCCATTTCTGTGAGGCCCTTCTGAAGGATATCTGTGTCAGATGTGTGTTCGACTATGGCACCCAGTTCGCAGTCATCTGCAAACTTTGTCAGCCATAACCCTCCTGTGTTTGCTTGTACTTCTGAAAAGTAGATGCCGAACAAGAGTGGACCCAGGACTGAGCCCTGTGGGACACCACTTGTGACCGGCTTTGAGTCTGACATGGCGCCAGCAACTCTGACCGTGTGGGTTCTGTCACTTAGCCAGTTTGCAACCCATCTTGTGATGTATGGGTTTACATTCAAGCTGATGAGTTTTTCAATGATACCTGAGGGGGGGTATTGTGTCGAAGGCCTTTGCCAGGTCGAGATAGGCTGTATGGACTGCCTTACCCTCATCAATGGCCTTGGTGACTGTTCCGAAAAAGTCAACCAAGTTTAAAAGGCATGATCTGCCTTTGACCAAGCCAAACTGGGTTGGATCCAAAGTCTGCAAGTTCCCTATGTCTTTATCTATGAGTTCCATTATGATCCTCTCCATGGTTTTGCAGATAAGGCTTGTCAAGCTAATGGGACGGTAATTTCCAGGGTCAGTGGAGGCACCGCCCTTGTGAAGTGGGACCACAGTCACCTTGCGCCACTACTTGGGTACGTATCCTGAGGTGAGGCTAAGATTAAACAGCTGTCCTAACTGCGGGTTTAATTCCTCATTGAGTTTGTGGAGTACACAGCCAGGGACACCATCTGGTCCCATGGATGCTGTGTTTACTGCCTTGAAGAGAGCAGTTCTCACCTGGGAGTTGGAGTTGTTCTGGGGCCTACAATCCTCTTGTATAGTTTTCTCTTTTTTTGGGGGGGGGAGAAGTTTGCACTGAACCTGTCAGCCAGTATGTTGGCAATGTGTGTAGGTTCAGTAATCTTCACATCATTTTGAACTAATTCTGAGCATATCTGGGAGTTTCCTCCTAGGTGTCTAACATAGCTAAAGAAGGCCTTATGATTGTCTTTTGAGTCCTTGGTGATTTATCTCTTGAATTTGCCTTGGATGATTTTATGAGAGCTCTTAGTTCTTCACGATAATGAGCAAGGGTGTCTTACCTTTCAAGGATTCTGCTCTATCTTGTAGTAGCTTCCTCCTTTTGTTGTAGAGCTTGTTTATGGCTGGGGTCCACCAGACTGGACGCTTGCCTTTGGTACAAAGAGTCTCAGTTTTGTTTGGGATTGCCTGATCCATGCAGTCCTGTAGGTGCTGGTAGAAGGCATATGTAAGTTATTCAGCGGTTTGAGTAATGTTTACCACCGGCTCAGGGGCCTTAAAGGAGACAACACTAGTGTTTAGAGGTGTGAAGTCGGCTTTTGAGAAAGGCATATGTATGGTAACCGGCACCACCCACAGGATTGTATGCCAATAGCAGAAGCTATTGTAGGTTGTCCAAACACACGTGTCCGTACACACGGAATATCATAGCAATAACCCATGCCCGGATGTGGGTAATGCTAGATATACCCACGGTAGACGTGGAGTGGTCCCGAGGCCGATGCCCAAGGGACCACACAAAGGCAACCGTGGGTAAATACAGCAGTACCCACACCCAGACGCGGGACATTGCTAGTATGCCATATCATCTAGGGAAAGAAACCATATATTCCCAGACATAATGGCACAGCATAATGCCTGTCCGCCGCCCATCCGCAGACATACGGCACCAGCGGCGGTGCGGACGTACTGCGAGATGTCCGTTGCCAATGTCGACACTGTCTCGCTATGTGAAACAAAGTCAACATAGTGATTCAATACAAAACAGCGACGGAGAGCCCGATGTCCCCGTTGCTGTGCTGTTCAACCTGTTCCGCCATGTTAAATGTGTGTAGCAGAGCGGGACTGCCCCAAAGTAAGCAACGGACATGTCCGTGGCTCAGTGAAAGCTGTCACGCAATGTTAAACCCATGTAACATAGCGACACAGGTTATAAATACCGAGGTATAGTAATGGAAATAGGTCCGGTCAACCAGACCGTGTGCAATTACTATAACACGATCTACAACAGGCACGCCGGCCAATCAGCGCACACGGTTAGGAATAATGGGGGGGATATGGTATCATAGACACGGACAAACCGTGCCCATGTGACTCGTCTGACATTCGTACACGGTCAGGGCAGTTCCGTACACTAGGCGGACAAGACCAAACCCAAAGCACCACAGGAACACCCTGACAATCGAAGGCCTGTATGCGTAGGGGCTATAAGCCCCTGTGATCTGAATATCCCTGTGGTCACGACATATGCATCCTGGGCCATGAGAAGTAGGGAATAAGGAATGTGTAACATGTAGTACCGCACTTTTCCCAGCAGGAGAATGGATGCCTGTGACGTACGTGAGTGCGGGGGGGTGGGGGATATGTAAATTTAGCTAAGTACCATGGGTATGCATATAAATGAGACAGAACAGCTAACATGTAGTGGTCACAGCAACCGGCAAACGTGAATGCAGTCCCGTTTGAATTACGACTATAGAACATATAAATGTGAACGTGTACGTAATGCGTCCATGCCACAAAGACAGTTACATGTGTAAAGGTGAAGGTGTGTTCCGCACACGTCCATCAACCGGATCAGAGATATGTTACCGGAACAGTCACAACTAATACAGACCACGTAACCACACAGACCCAGTAAACATATGTAACCAGAATACGGATATGCATGTGCGCCTGCGCGTAACCCACAATTAGGAAATGCAAGTGTGCGTGTGTGATCCGCTCACAGCAGGGAAAGTTAATGCTGTGTCCTCCACGTCAGTTATACATGTCTCAAAACTGTCAGCCTCTGAAAGTATGGAATCGGACAATGCCATGTAAAGTACCGGTAGAAATAGTGAGAAACACATGCTATGTGATAAGACAAACATAGAATGTGGATAGAATAACGTGTGTGTTAGTAGTATGGATTGACGACGGTTATGCATCTGTAACCCGACCCACTTGTCAGAAGGTGCCACCGTACAAATTGTGTTTAGTTGGCTCACACTTGTTGACCGGGCTAGGCTAGCTGGATATATGTCCAGTGTCAGCAGAGGCCCGTGGAGAAATGCTCCACACACAATAATAGCACAACATACCAAAGTACTCATATATGTAACCAAAAAAGAACAACAATAGAAAGTGTCCTGAAAGGACTGGTTACATACAGATCCCAGACGACAGAGAAATATATGGCCAGTGGAAGCACATCACAATTACGGGATCAGGTCCCTATAGAAGCAAGAAGGTCTCACATGACACGCCAGCGAATTGCCAGATAGACACAGGTCAATGTAACACACAGCAAGATTAAGGGCCAACCAGCCGTACACCATGCCAGAACCTGTACAGTGGAAAGGTATGGTATGGTAATAGATGTGTGTACACAGGTAATCCACAGACAGTAACAAAGCAAGGTATGAAACGAGGGGTTCACATGTATATATCTACACACAGCAGTCCGACGGCCCGTATATATGACACATGGACATAGATATGTCACTCGAAAACAAGATGTAAACAACTACAGTTTATTCCATATCATATTTATATAGTTATATACAGTCATATTTATATTTAACACTGTGACTCTTATTTACATTCATATTTATACAAAATATGCATTTAATTGTACTTATTTATTCAATGATTTGGAATCTTAATACAACAATTATACACATTAATATACATAATATCATTATCAACACACTACATTCTAAGGTTTACTCACAACAATTATCAATTATGTTTCAATATACTGATTGTATTGACCAATATTGTATTTATATTAACACATTGTTGTTGTATTAATGTTTCCATTAAGTAATGTATGCAACACTGATTTTTATATGTCACTTTATCTTTAAGACTTGGAGCACTGTCCACTTAACTATGAGCAAGTTTATTGATTAATTGTCTTTAAACTGACTCTGAAGGAAGTATATAAGGGATGACTATCTAATGTATTTCGTACTCTGACAATGCCCCATGTTAGTGGGTGAAAGCACTCAGTATCTTTGGACTGTGGAGTGTATCGTTTTTGTCATCGTCTGTTTTGGTCTGGTTTATGTTCATTAATGTCTTTTATGAAGATGACCAGGACTCAAGGTCTGCTGTATTTCCGCTTACTGGCACATGGATATAGATATGCCAAGTAATACATAATATGGGTAGTCAAACAGACATCCGCGAATGGGGAACATACAGCATCAGTCAAAACCACTGGCCAGATGGTGACAGTCCAACAAGTTCTACACTTTACATATGCACACTGGTGTCCATTGTAGGACTCCAAAAATTGCTCCGTTCGCAATATCAACCAGCTGCGATCGACCCAGAAGAAATGACAGCCGTGACTATGGCACAGCTAGACATATCCACCACCAGCGTGTTTAAGGTTGATGACAAGTGTCCATGAAATGCAGGACATATGAACAGAAATCCCCAGATTGAGTCCATAGAAGTGCGTCCACATTCCAGTCCCGCACACATGAAGGATGTGTAATGTGTACCGTCGAGGGTTGCAGCCATGGGATCCTGGGTATGCAGAAATGGGGCTCGGTGTTGTTTGGCAGATAATCCGTTGGCCTGCCCCGTGGGAGAAATGTGGGTATAGCACATGCCTTACTCCCCACTAATGATGCAAAGCATCCACCGGATAATGCTGAAAGCAGGTGTGAAATGTGTACAGCCCTATATCAGTGTCCAGTAGGTGATTCCCATGGATGGACAAGTGTACGACCAAGATGGCACCCATAACTGGAAACCTGGCAGAATTACACAGCTGCAGTAAGGCATAGCACAGGAAATACAGATAGGGACTACATTAGACATTCCCCATACAAAGTCAGACCGTCGTGCGAATACCGGCGTGCACAGCTCTCAATCTGCCATCACCAGAATGGGGATCACTCGCTTCAATAATGCGGAACAAATGGGCGACCTGTGGAACACATACTAATGGCTCACTAACAACTTCAACTAGGAAGGTCATAGGATGGTTAAACTATGCCGTTCCTACTTATAAAGAAGATCCTTTAATGAATTAATATGATTAATGTCAATTGACCATGGATTACACCTAATCAACATAAAATAACCGCTGGCACCTTATGGCACACAATCCAAAAAACACATAGGTAGATGAAACAGTCAACGTAGAAATTGTCCAGGACAGTGCCCAAATGGTATAAAAAGGTTCCTTTATATACAAGTAAGCGCTTTCACCCGTAGGCTCCTTCAGACTTACACATAACATAAAAGCATTCAGGCTTTAAATATCCCTCCTTACATTGTCATTGGTCAATTTCTCATCAAACAATGAACAATTAACCCCAGCATATAAAGCGCAAACACAATGTTAAATACTCACACATATATTAACATCTTTAAAAACATCTTATTAAAACATGTATCATATTATATTGTACTATGCCTAATTCTCATCAATTATAAATCTAACAATATATATAGAAAATATGTATATTATATCAATGTAAAACAGTGGTAAACAACTGAAAGAGTGGACTAATAGGTGTTAAATGTATAGCTGTACCTAAACTACATTCCTGTTATTTAGGTTTAAGTCACCTGCTTCTCAAAAGAGGCTTAATCTGTGCTTCATCATTCAACCCTGGTGTTTGGTCAGCTCTCCACCTAATAATCCATCTCAATTCGCATTCTAAAGTATAGTTGGTAAGGTCCCCCCCTCTAGGATTAAAATCTAGCCTTTGTAAAACACTGAATGTAAAAGTATGCCTTGGGATGTGCTCATAGCCGGCCGTAGGCATAGGCCAACCCGGCGGCTGCCTAGGGTGCCGCACTAGCAGGGCCACCTTTCTAGTAGTTATGTCATGTAGGTACACCAGGATGGGGGCACCATGTGTTGTGGAGGTGGGCGCCATGGAGCCCTATCGCCTAGGGCAGCGGTTGATCTAAGGCCGCTCCCGTGCTGCCGTAGGAGGGGTAGTACGGTCTGCAGGTATGTGCTGAAGTGCACATGAAACAGCGGTCTACAAGGATTACCCATAGTGGCGACACCTGCACAGACGGCTATAGCGGGACATACACACGACCATTCATACAGCTCAGATAGACATACACACACCATAAACAGGCAATGATACACAAGGTTTATGGCGTGTACGGGTACAGTGTCAGTACAGCAAGGATAGCTGTCTGCCACGATATCCAGCAGATGTCTCTAGGAATCCGGACGTTGCATGGACAATGAGTGGATATGCATCGTACCACAGTTCTATGTGTCAGCCGTGCAAATATGCGATACATGGGACAGACAGCTGTCCATGCAAGAGCAGCACTATGGGCATAACATAAGTATGTATATATACATAGAGAGAGATACAGACGGACACATGTGGCAAGGCCAGGAGTGTAACGTACACAGCACCACCCCACCACACCACAGCAGGGTGCACGTGGAGAACGCGCTACGGAGGTCACCAACCACAGCAGGCACACAGGCAGTCCACGAGCTGCGTCTCACCATCCACAAACACAGAGATGTCGGCAGGATATAAGTGTTCTGCGGAACCTCTAAAGCCATAACCTATGAACCCATGCGGCTGGGAGCATAGACACACACACACAGCTGGCAGGCATGGGGATTGACCTTACCCCCACCTACCCAACTGCATGACAGTATGACACAGGTATGGAACGCGCTACGTGGACCACTGAACACAGCACCGTCAGAGGCACATGTCTAGGTGGGTGACAACATCCGTAAAGGAATAGACGCCGATAGCCAAGGTATGTGTTGCGAAGCATCTAAAAGAACTACTCTCTCCAGGGGCAGCTGTAAACACACACACCTCACACACACACATGGGGAAGGGCCGGGAGTTGAACCTACGCCTACCTACATGAACACACTACAGCATGATGCATTTACAGAATGCGCTACCGAGATTACTGAGCACAGCACTGACAGAGGCATATTTCTAGGCAGGTGACATCATCCTTAAAGGAATAGATGCCAATAGCCAAGGTATGTGTTGCGAAGCGACTAAAAGAACTACTCTCTCCAAGGGCAGCTGGAAACACACACACACACCTCACACACACATGGGGAAGGGCCGGGAGTTGAATCTACGCCTACCTACATGAACACACTACAGCATGATGCATTTACAGAATGCGCTACCGAGATTACTGAGCACAGCGCTGTCAGAGGCATACTTCTAGGTGGGTGACATCATCCGTAAAGGAATAGTTGACAATAGCCAAGGTATGTGTTGCGAAGCATCTAAAAGCATGACCATCTGCAGAGGCAGCTGGAAACACACACACACACACACACACACACATGGGGAAGGGCTGGGAGTTGAACCTATGCCTACCTACATGAACAGACTACAGCATGATGCATTTACAGAACGCGCTACCGAGATTACTGAGCACAGCGCTGTCAGAGGCATACTTCTAGGCGGGTGACATCATCCATAAAGGAATAGCTGACAATAGCCAAGGTATGTGTTGCGAAGCATCTAAAAGCATGACCATCTGCAGAGGCAGCTGGAAACACACACACACACACACGGGGAAGGGCCGGGAGTTGAACCTACGCCTACCTACATGAACACACTACAGCATGATGCATTTACAGAACGCGCTACTGAGATTACTGAGCACAGTGCTGTCAGAGGCATACTTCTAGGCGGGTGATATCATCCGTAAAGGAATAGCTGACAATAGCCAAGGTATGTGTTGCGAAGCGTCTAAAAGCATGACCATCTGCAAAGGCAGCTGGAAACACACACACAGACACACACACACGGGGAAGGGCTGGGAGTTGAACCTACGCCTACCTACATGAACACACTACAGCATGATGCATTTACAGAATGCGCTACCGAGATTACTGAGCACAGCACTGTCAGAGGCATACTTCTAGGCGGGTGACATCATCCGTAAAGGAATAGCTGACAATAGCCAAGGTATGTGTTGTGAAGCGTCTAAAAGCATGACCATCTGCAGAGGCAGCTGGAAACACACACACCTCACACACACACGGGGAAGGGCCAGGAGTTGAACCTACACCTACCTACATGAACACACTACAGCATGATGCATTTACAGAACGCGCTACCGAGATTACTAAGCACAGTGCTGTCAGAGGCATACTTCTAGGCGGGTGACATCATTCGTAAAGGAATAGGTGACAATAGCCAAGGTATGTGTTGCGAAGCATCTAAAAGCATGACTATCTGCAGAGGCAGCTGGAAACACACACACACACACACACACGGGGAAGGGCCGGGAGTTGAACCTACGCCTACCTACATGAACACACTACAGCATGATGCATTTACAGAACGCGCTACCGAGATTACTGAGCACAGTGCTGTCAGAGGCATACTTCTAGGCGGGTGACATCATCCGTAAAGGAATAGCTGACAATAGCCAAGGTATGTGTTGCGAAGCGTCTAAAAGCATGACCATCTGCAGAGGCAGCTGGAAACACACACACACACACACACGGGGAAGGGCCGGGAGTTGAACCTACACCTACCTACATGAAAACACTATAGCATGATGCATTTACAGAATGCGCTAGCGAGATTACTGAGCACAGTGCTGTCAGAGGCATACTTCTAGGTGGGTGACATCATCCGTAAAGGAATAGCTGACAATAGCCAAGGTATGTGTTGCGAAGCGTCTAAAAGCATGACCATCTGCAGAGGCAGCTGGAAACACACACACACACACACACCTCACACGGGGAAGGGCTGGAAGTTGAAACTACGCCTACCTACAGGAACACACTACAACATGATGCATTTACAGAATGCGCTACCGAGATTATTGAGCACAGCGCTGTCAGATGCATACTTCTAGGCAGGTGGCATCATCCATAAAGGAATAGCTGACAATAGCCAAGGTATGTGTTGTGAAGTGTCTAAAAGCATGACCATCTGCAGAGGCAGCTGGAAACACACACACACATGGGGAAGGGCTAGGAGTTGAACCTACACCTACCTACATGAACACACTACAGCATGATGCATTTACAGAACGCGCTACCGAGATTACTGAGCACAGCGCTGTCAGGAGGCATACCCCTAGGTGGGTGATATCATCTGCAGAGGCAAGGCAGCCGATAGGGAATGAAGACAGAGTGCGCAGTCACACAGCATGTTACCATCCCAAGGTGGGCGTACAGTAACATGGTGGTGCTGCACTCGGGAATACCAACTAACTACGGAGCACAACATCATGACATGGATACGGGATGCACCACAGACAGTATACCCTATGAGAGGGCAACCGGCGTGCATGATGTAGGCAGCCATTGTGGCATATCAACCACATATGACTCACCTGGACGGCCACCATGGCTATGCAGGATGTCATTGCCCATGGCTACACGCCTAGTAGCAGACATCGATGCCGACTGTACTGTGTACCCCCAAATGGCGTACTGGGCATGCCCTCACACCTAACGGTCACGAAGTGGAAACATACATGCACACGGGGTATCATCACAGAAGGGCGCGGTGTGCACTGTACTGTGTGTCCATCTACACAGCTGCTTACTGGGCATGCTCACACACTTAGAATCTGCAGAGTGCAGACATGCATACACATGGGGTGGAATCATGGAAGGGCAGAGTGTGGACCGTCGTGTGTGTCCACCTACACAACAGCAACCTGGGCATGCTCACACAGGTGGTGGTTGCAAAGGGGAAACATACATGCACACGGGGTATCTTCACAGATGGGCGCGGTGTGCACTGTACTGTGTCCATCTACACAGCTGCTTACTGGGCATGCTCACACACTTAGAATCTGCAGAGTGCAGACATGCATACACATGGGGTGGAATCATGGAAGGGCAGAGTGTGGACCGTCGTGTGTGTCCACCTACACAACAGCAACCTGGGCATGCTCACACACATGGCGGTTGCAAAGGGGAAACATACATGCACACGGGGTATCTTCACAGATGGGCGTGGTGTGCACTGTACTGTGTGTCCATCTACACAGCTGCTTACTGGGCATGCTCACACACTTAGAATCTGCAGAGTGCAGACATGCATACACATGGGGTGAAATCATGGAAGGGCAGAGTGTGGACCGTCGTGTGTGTCCACCTACACAACAGCAACCTGGGCATGCTCACACACGTGGCGGTTGCAAAGGGGAAACATACATGCACATGGGTATCTTCACAGACGGGCGCGGTGTGCACTGTACTGTGTGTCCATCTACACAGCTGCTTACTGGGCATGCTCACACACTTAGAATCTGCAGAGTGCAGACATGCAAACACATGGGGTGGAATCATGGAAGGGCAGAGTGTGGACCATCGTGTGTGTCCACCTACACAACAGCAACCTGGGCATGCTCACACACGTGGCGGTTGCAAAGGGGAAACATACATGCACACGGGGTATCTTCACAGATGGGCGCGGTGTGCACTGTACTGTATGTCCATCTACACAGCTGCTTACTGGGCATGCTCACACACTTAGAATCTGCAGAGTGCAGACATGCATACACATGGGGTGGAATCATGGAAGGGCAGAGTGTGGACCGTCGTGTGTGTCCACCTACACAACAGCAACCTGGGCATGCTCACACATGTGGCGGTTGCAAAGGGGAAACATACATGCACACGGGGTATTTTCACAGGGGGCGGTGTGCACTGTACTGTGTGTCCATCTACACAGCTGCTTACTGGGCATGCTCACACACTTAGAATCTGCAGAGTGCAGACATGCATACACATGGGGTGGAATCATGGAAGGGCAGAGTGTGGACCGTCGTGTGTGTCCACCTACACAACAGCAACCTGGGCATGCTCACACACTTAGTATGTGCTATGCGCCGTCCGGCATGCAGACGGAGTGTACACACCGCAAGTCATGGCCAGGTAAACCCGTACACACGCACAGGGTGGACACACATGCAGTTACACGTACACACACAGATGACATCACAGGAGTCACGGGTGCAGGCTGAACATGTACACACTGCAGTGAACACTGTAGCTGCCATGCCAGCACCATGTCATCGGTGCAGCAGTATGCCTCACGGTCCAGCAACAGCATGTGACATATGTCCACAGGTCCATATGGCGGTGTACGCCCGTCATGCAGAGTACACATGTACTATCAATGATCCCACAGGTGTGATGTAGTCCGCCCATATCGGTATACATGGACAGGCATGCTCCACACATACCACGGGCCTGACACAGATATGACACATGACTGCAGCTGTACCACAGTGAAACAAAGTCCGGATATGTCATATATGTGATTGTCTGGCTGTGTGCATGGACTGCACACAGGACACAAATGAAGCCAGAGATGTACCATATGGAAAACACTGGGGTAGGCGGTAATAGAGACAGGAATGAAAGGTGGACGGATGTCTGTGGTATGCTCCCCTACAGGGTGTAGTGGTGTTGACTGGGACACATACCCTTGTACAGTTTGCCTGTGACAGCTGTGATACCATACCACAGTCCATGTTCCATGTATGTCGACACACATGTCTGGCGTAGCAATGCATACACACATGGCAACAGGGGATACATGTGACACGTGTACTGTGCATGGTGCAGCCATGCATGGCGGTGTCCGATGTCCATAACACAGTTGCAACCCCTACCACATGCATACCCATCATGGGGGCCATCATATGGTGGCATAGTAACAGCACGCATGGCGGTATGTGTGTACATCATGTGTTTAAACACCTGTCCACATGCATGTGTGCAGGTGGTGGTCACAGGTGTGTCACACACCATCCTACCCTGCCATGTGCATACAGTCTGCTATGTCGCCGTTACATGACAGTGCTGCCATAATGCATACCCATCGGTCAGGTGTCATCGACCATATGTTACATGGCCACTGTAACCCCTACCACCTCCCAAGTGCATATATCGGCACAGCTGCCGGATACAGTGTTGGTACGCATGATGCACTACATACCACTGCAAGCCTGCACATATCCCATATAGCGGGTGTGGCATTCCCAGCACCGACATGTGTGCAGGAATGTGTGCCCAGTATGCCACAGATTGGGGGGACTATGTGCCACGTGCCACACATCACTGTACACCATGGTAGAGATCTGTACATACCTCAGTGTGGGGTGCATGGATGTGGATGGTGCAGTACATGCAACACGTCATCCCTCCGTGTAGACATGTGTGGTCACCACCATGTCAGTGTGTCAACATGTGTGTATGTCTGCTGCCTGTTGTGAGGGTGTATGCAGATATAGTGTTGTGAATGGACACTAACCACACAGGGTGACCATCCCGTACTGGTGCTGCATTATGCGACCCTGTCAATGCCATAGTTGTGAGCCATACTGGCCACCTGTGCAAGTCCGCCCCCTGTGACATGGCGTGTGGGTGCATTGTATTGTGAGGGTGCTGACCACACAGGCAGGTGTCCCCATCTGCACACAATGGGGTGTGCGCCATAGTGGTGTACACCCCGCGATTGTGGACATATTCCTGTACTGGTACAGCGTCCTACTGCTGCACAGCGTGCACCACAGCTGACAGGTGACACCTGCGGTCAGTCGCCAGCACGCTGTGTACGACACCTGCAGAATGTCACCATACCTGTACTGTGTCATGCCATGTATGTGATGTCTCTGTCCAGCGTAGCCTGTGGCACTGACCACAGGCATCAGGTGCAGTATATGTGTGGACATGTGTGTCATGTACCGTGTAAACAACGTTACACTACATCTGGCTCCGTGCTCCGCAGGTTTACACGTAGAACTTCTCTACTTGCAATCTAACCTGTCTGTTCTCTATCACAAAAGCTCAGCACCTGCTCCCACAGTATTCCTACATAGGTAAAGTACATGTATACTAGACGGAGTACTACACTAGCCTAGAATCGGCTTGAGTACCCACTTCCCTATAGGTCCCTTCTGACCCAGTTACACAGCAAACGCATTCACGTTCTCTGGCATGTCAAAGGGTCAATTGATAGCTACCTCTCTCCTGGTTTTCCCAAT
>NC_056739.1:676595397-676609490 GCF_019279795.1 Protopterus annectens | reverse complement strand
TTACTGGTGTACATATGCCTGTGGCTAGTGTACCGTATGCCTACACATATTATTCCACTCTGCCTCTAACATGGCACCAACATACACATATTACGGAGACACACACATTACACTCGCACAGCAACACACACGGCAACCTCACCGCACACATACACATACTACGGCACTCATGGGGACGGTTGCACACAGTACCTGCATGGGCCGCGACACCGGTGGCGGTGTCTACCTCCCCCCTCATATCATCATACTATTACCCGCGCATGTACTGTTACAGTACTGTGGTCTGGCGATCATTCCGACTTGCGGTTATGCATTTCGGTATGTTGCCCGTTCCATGGTTGGCGGTATCCTCTTCTGTTAAACCTCCCGGATGCTCAGGTTGTCGTTTCACTATGTATACTATGTACAGATATCACGTGTTACATCTCAGTCACCTTACATCCCTCTGATTCCCTGTCTTAACTGTAGTACTTATATGTATATGTGTACATATATTTCTATATATGTAATTATATCTATCTACATATATGTATATGCACATATATATATGTTTATATGTATACACCTTGCAGCGAACGTGGCAGCATACAGCAACGCCGTCTGCTGTAGGACCCGCGTACTGTTCAGGTGTTGGTGTTCCATGCTTCACTGGCTGTTAGGTGTACAGTGTTTGGGGCTGCCTATGTTGGAGTCACACATGGGGCCACCCATACGGTACACTTTATGGGTGGTCATGTTTGTGTGTCGTCCATTTCACTGTGTGTGCAGGTAGGGAGGTGTCAGTCCATGGGGCCTACGCTGTCAGAGTATGTGCTATACGTTCCCTCTTTGCCAAGGCATAGGCATATTGGGTACACCTCCGTCTGCCTACTGGGGCAGGCACAGTGTGTTCATGGTCCTGAACCCTCTGTGCCTGGACTGGCCTTGGCAGTTGTGGTGGGCTTAGTGGCCCTTCACCATTATGTCCCTGCAGCAGCTGCTTCCGCAGGATCATATTATGTAGCATGGCACATACTATGAATATGTGGGCACATGTGCCTGGAGAGTACTGCAGGGCTCCACCGGATGTATCCAAGCACTGGAACTGTGATTTCAGCATCCCAAACACAGGCTCTATGATTATTCTGGTTTGTGCGTGTGCCTCATTATGGCATTCTTGCATGTGTGTGCGTGCATTTCTGATGGGAGTCATCATCCACGGCTCCAGTGCATAGCCAGCATCCCCCACAAGGTGGCCTTGTGGGATGTCCCCCCTGGCGAATACCTGGTACAGCTGTGAGGCATGCCAGATATGGGAGTCGTGGTAGCTTCCAGGGCTGCCAGCACACACATCCATGATAATGCCCTGCGCATTGCACACGACCTGGCAATTGATGGAGGGGAATCCCTTGCGGTTTATGTAGCATCTACCCTGCTCCCCAGGTGGTGACTTGATTTGTATGTGCGTACAGTCTATCGCACCCAGTACCTCCGGGTATTGTGCCACATGGTGGAAGTGGCGCATATTGCTAGCCAACTCCTCCTGAGATCTGGGGAAGTATATATGCTCATTGGCATGTGGTAACATGGCATCCAAAAACTGGTGTAGTACCCTGGATGCTGATGCCTGTGAGATGCCCATTATATCCCCAGTTGGTCTTTGAAAGGTACCTGTGGCCAGTATTCACAAGCTTACACATACCTTTGTGTCCACTGGAATGGGCTCCCCTCTGTTGTTTCTTGTTCTCAGGCGTGGCCAGCACAGCTCCACTATTTGCTGTAACGTGTCCCTATCCACCCTGTAACGCTCTACTATCTCCAGGTCTTGTAGCCCCTGGTAGGTTACCCTTGGTCTGAACACTCTCCTTCTCCTCTGAGGTCTACGGTAGTTGTCGGCACCCTCCTCCACAACACCGTCTGTCTCTAACACATGCTGATGGATCACGGCCACGGCAGCACCCAACATGTACATTTTAAAAGTTCCCCGTGTGTTTACACCTATGGTGCGGCATTTGGGAATACATGGCTGTGTGTTGTGTGCATTCACACTTTATACTATTGTGCTGTACACCCGGTGATGTCATAGGGTGTGTCTGTACGGCCGTATCTGGGGATTATCTTCCGTGTTTTACCGTTGGCACTGCAATGCTGTTGCCTTTGGTGTTGCATTACTCTTGCCTGCAATGGATTACCTTTCGACCTTCCCTTACTATTTCTGCACGTTGCACCTACTATTTCCTGGCATGCATCCTGCTGAGCCCTGTCATGTGTGGTTTCTGGGACATGGCATATCGTGTGTTTTGTGTGCCGCCGCCGTTGTGCTGCTTGTCTGCTTGGCTCTGCTGTGTCAGGTCTTCACTCTTTGCAATCTGCTACCTCCCCTACTTTCTTTAAATTCATATGCCTCCCCTATCCCGTTTTGCAGGTTTCTGCATGCAGAGTTGTCAGCTGCCGCCGATTGGCCTTCGTGGGTTGATTAGTGTTGATTGCTCATTATTACTCCAATTACACTTCTTCCACATTTCCTCATATTCTCAACATCACCTTCCTGTTTCTGATGTTATTTGCGGGGCGAACGTCACATGACTGCATTAAGGGAACGTAGTCATCCTCGTGCACATGCACCTCTGCGCGCATTGTGTGCTCTCAGCTCAACTATTTCCCCACACGCCGGTCCTGCAGCTGTGATGTGCAATGTACAGCCCAGGTTTGCTGAGCTCCAATGTGCTTCCTCCTACAGTGGCACACCCCTCTGCAGGTGACATGTATTCCCTCTGAGCCACTCCTCGGTGTATTACCGCTGCGCCATTTGGTACAGCCTTACGCCGACGGGGGTTTTGCTATTCAGTATTATCTGCCTCATTTGCATGGCATTGACTACTAATTCATAGTTACCACGCCGAACACTGCCGCGAGTCCTTGGCAACCCTTGCACCGTGGTTGTGGCTTTCCATGCATACCATGGTGTATTATGGCTGTGAAGCTGATGTGTATTACACTGCTGTTTTATAACATTGTCATATTATTTCATTGTTTTGCACCTTCCGCAAACATGTCCTGGAGTTCTGCTGTGAGTTTCTGTGGACATACCATTTATGTTATTATTTACATGTTGTGCATGTTTTCTTTTGACATTCTCTGTGTATTTCGCCATTGGCATATGGTAACAGTGTGATACCTGAGGCTGACAGCCTTCAGTTACTCCTATGTTATGTTTGGGAAAATGTAAACCGTTTTTTTTGGTTTACATTGCCGTGGCCTTATGCTACGCCTGCGCCACTTCGTGGATCGCTATATGCCTTCATTTGCATGGTGCAACACCGCACATGGGGTGTTTAGCATACCTACGTCAGGGGTGGCACAGATCTGGTGCACGCCGGTAGTGCACGTGGAATTGGATCGTACCTGAATCGCTCGGCGGCCATATTTGGCATTGTAACGCCTACGCTATGCGTGCGCCTGGCGCAAGGTTCATGAATCCCGGGGAGCATCTCTTTGGTCTGCCTTTTTTTGTTTTGTTGTCTTCCATCTCATATTTTCTTGCGACCTAGGCTGTTTTGTTTTCACATCTGCTACATATGGATGTCCCTTGTAAAAATCTGCAGTTTTATTACTCTTTCTGGGAGCACAGCCTTAATACACTTTGGAAATGCACCACTTTCTGAAGTTATTTTTGAATAGTTTCTCCTAGCTGAGTTTATTTTATTTTATTCATATTTGTTTTCCAGGGTAGAGCACTGATCTTCACAAACTTTTTTCAGACTTGGCCCAGGAATGGTGTGTAGTTAAGTGACTTGCTCAGAGTCACACAGTTATGGTTCATACAAAAATGTGGTAAATATGTACATTAGTCCAGGGATAGATTATTCCTGGAATTCAGAAAGATGGTCCACTGGTTACAAAAAGTGTCTACTACAGATAAGTCAACTTACATGATTATGTGAAACACAATTCAGAGAAATCTTTAGCTACAATGAGGAAAATCTCATTATCAGCAATCAACATGTCTCTGAAGCACTCCCTTTTATTGCTCATGCAGACATTACTTTTTGTAGCAGTAATTACCTTAGATGGCCCTTGCATCACATTGTCACAGGCACCCTCCCACACACACACATTCAAAAATTCATCTCAATTGTGTCGCTTTCCTGGAATGCCTCATTAATATTTGTGGTAAGCTGAAGGGAAAGCCCACAGATGTAATTCTACAGGGTGCACTGAAGCACCGTGATAGAGCTATGTCTGAATCAAAAATGGCTACTGCCAGTGTAAACCCTATTTACCACTTGTAGTAACATTTCTGAATCCCAGGGAAAGGAGTGGGGTGTGGTTCCTTTTAATAGTTTCTTGTGAAATGACCTGGTATTGATAATTAAGAATAGGATATGGATGGCCTTCTCTTCACATCATTAAGGTTTATCAACACTCTGTATGCACATTTTTAGCACTCCCCTATGTATAAAGCTGAAGTTGAGGACCTCCACCCCTCCCCTCAAAAAAGAGAGAAATTCCCTACAGTCTACTTTGTCAGAACTATCAAGTGAGCAAATGATTGTAACTAAGGGTGTAGGAACTGAACTACCCACACATAGTAAGGCATTGCAAAGTTTAATGCAATTGGCTGTCAAAAAGTAATCAGTAGATAATGGAAATCCAATTCTAAACCAATCATAATTGAAGTACTGACTGTTGTAAATGAGACAAAAATCATTGTTTGGGGGGTGGGGTCTTTAGAAAAGGGAGAAGAACTACATAGAAATTTAAGGAATTTAAATTAGAATATGGTCTTTAGCACTAGTAAAATTAGGGTGTTACCTTATGGGCCAAATAATCCTTGTGTTTTGTATACCTTGGATAATATTTTTATAAGTAGTGAGGGTAAAAAGAGGGATTTAGGTCTGGTGATGGACTGTAGACTGAAACATGATAATTTAATATTTGTAATAAAGAAGTATTAATCTGTTATTAGAGACATTCTGTCTAATACCTCTGGTCACGCCAGGAGTTTAAATCTCAAAATGCATGCGCTTGAAGCACACCTAAGTATGGAGAACGTCGACATCTGTGCAGTAACTGAAACCTGGTTCAAGGCTCCACAGAGCACCCCAGCACTACTGGGCAACAACTCATACCACACATTTCGGCCACAGAACATGGACCGAAACACAAAAGGAGGGGGTGTATCCATATTCATCAAGGATACCCACAACTCCAGGTTAGTGTTCGCAGCATGATACCTCTGAGATCATGCATGTGCAACTAACATCGGGCAAATCTGCAATGCAAATTGTGGCCTGCTACAGATCACCCTCCATGACCCAGGACCACCACTCCGCCTTTCTGGGGACACTTGAAAACATGAAGGTCCTACCGAACACACTGATATTGGGCGATTTCAATTACCCTACCATTAACTGGGAAAACTACTTGAGTACAAACTCCCAGGCTCATTGCTTCCTAGAATTTATCATCTCAAATGCTCTGGATCAGCTGGTAAACTCCCCTACCAGAGGCCACAACATATTGGACCTGGTCATCACCAACATGGGCAACAGGTGTTCTGTACCGGAGGTCAACCCTTCACTGGTTAGATCAGACCATAAACTAATCGCCCTGGATATCCACACCCCACCATCACCCCCAACCAAGGAAATCACAGTGAAAAACTTTTCTAAAGCAAACTTCACCTTACTTAAGGCAGAGGTGATAAGTTTCACAGCCCCCACGCTAAAGGATAACACTGCCCAAGATGCAGAATCCTTTACAATTGCACTCTATGAGCACCTACAAGGATGCATGGATCGTGCCATCCCTAGCAAAACCAATACTCACTCCCCTAGGAGAAGGAAACCAGTCTGGTGGACCCCTGCCATAAACAGGTTATACAACAGAAGGAGGAAACTAGTTCAGAAAAAAAGCAAATCCCAAGAAGGAAAGACATCCCTGATCAGTATCAGTAAGAAACTAAGGTTCCTCATAAAACCATCCAAGGCTAACTTTGAAAGAAAAATAGCCAAGGATTTGAAAGATAACCACAAAGCCTTCTTTAGCTATGTCAAGAATCTAAGTAGCAACTCACAGATATGCTCTGAGCTAGTGCAAAATAGCACAAAATATACTGAACCTACTGATATTGCCAACATCCTGGCAGATAGATTCAGTGCAAACTTCACCTCCCTCTCACCTTCAAAAGGGCCCACAACAATACCAGAAAAGTGTAGTGTCCCAGAAATCACAGAAGCACAGGTGAAAACAGCCCTTTCAAAAGCCAAAAGCACAGCATCAATGGGACCAGATGGTGTCCCAGGCTGCGTCTTGCACGAACTACAGAACAAACTAACCCCCCACCTAAACACGCTGTTCAACCTCAGCCTGTCCACAGGCTATGTGCCCATAGAATGGTGCACAGCAATGGTTATTCCACTCCACAAAGGAGGGGCCACAACTGACCCTGGTAACTATCGCCCCATAAGCCTGACTAGCCTGGTCTGCAAGGCTATGGAGCACATCATCATGGAACTCATTAACAAAGACATTGGGAACCTCCAAACACTTGACCTAATCCAGTTCAGCTTTGTTAAGGGCAGATCATGCCTACTAAACCTGGTTGACTTCCTCGAGACAGCCACCAAGGCCATAGATGAGGGAAAGGTGGTTCACACAACCTACCTTGATTTCGCCAAGGCGTTCACCACCATTCCTCACTCGGGTATTATAGAAAAACTCACCAGCCTGAACATAAACCCCTATGTCACAAGATGGGTTGCTAACTGGCTTACAGACAGAACTCACACAGTAAGAATAGCGGGCTCCAGGTCCGACTCTAAACCAGTCACAAGTGGTGTCCTGCAAGGCTCGGTTCTGGGACCCCTACTGTTTGGCATATATTTCTCAGAAGTACAGGCAAACACAGGAGGACTATGGCTAACCAAGTTCACTGATGACTGCAAACTGGGAGCTATAATTGACTCTGGCTGACATGGACATCCTTCAAAAAGGCCTTATGGAGACAGACACCTGGTGCCAAAGGCATGGCCTCAAGCTAAATGCCATAAAATGCATAGTCATCCCGTTTGGGAAAAACAAAAAACCCACGGATTACCACATAGGCGGCAGCTCCCTTAATACAGAAGAGGTAATAAGAGATCTGGAGACCCAGGTAGATAGTAATCTCTCCTTTGACAATCATATTGCCAAAGTAGTTAGGAAATCCTTCTATGTGGCCCATCTAATTACTAAAGGGTTTGCATCTATAAATAAAGAGGTTATAGTGCCCCTCTACTCGTCACTCATCAGACCCATCATAGAGTACAATGCCCCATTTGGGATGTATCTCACAAGGCACTTCCAACAGCTGGAAAGACCACAAAAGCACCTCACCAAGAGGATTACTGGCCTCAAAAATATGTCCTATGCAGCCCAACTGAAAAAACTCCGACTGTACTCAGTGGCATATCGCTTACTCAGAGGTGATCTCTGCCTGACTTAACAAAGCCATGTCCACCTCTTAATTGATGGGCATGCTCGACCTAAAGAAATCCAAGTCACTGCGAGCCACGTGCTCTAGTGAGCTAAACCTCACCACAACAATAAATAGAACATGCTGGAGGGATAGATTCCTATCACAGAGACTCCCCATGCTTTGGAACAAAATTCCTAACTACATTAGGCAGATCCCCTCACTAACACTCTTCAAGAGAAGCCTTGACGAGTGGATGGGTAACAGAAAATACACCCCTGGAATCACTTCATTGGCTCTGCTTGACAGGCTCAGTTAATTAATCAATGGGGTGGCAAAAGCCGACACACTCTGGCTAGGCTTATAAATGCCCTTGGGCAGAGAGCCTAGTACCTACCTATGAACCTATGATGAGGGAGTTTTAATAGCCCTTTACAAAATGTAGTAAGACCACACATATAATATTGTGGTGCTGCCAGTGTTTACAACTGTGCCCAAATATCTAGACAGGAATAAATTCAGAAGTATTTTACCAGACAGATCAATGCATTCCTTACATTACAGATTAGCTCTAAGGGACCTGATTCTTGTATACAAATGTCTAAATGACATGGTATTATCATCTACTTTGGTCTCAAATTCAGTCAGCACAGCCAGGGAAATGGAAAATATTTTTTATTTGTAAATATGTTACTAAGGAACACTTTGATGAAAAGCTCCATTTATCACAGGACTGGGAAATTATGGAATGATCTCCCTATAGAGAACACAATGGCCTCTAGTCTCAATATATTCAAAACACTTATTGACCATTGGTTTCGTAATAGGTGATTTTTAGACATCAGTAACAGCTGACAAACTCATTTAATGTCTCTACTGAGGCTCTGAGTTTGATTCTCACAGAACATTGAACATTGTGGGAACAACTTAAGGGAAGGCAGGATTTGAGTAATTTATATTATGATGGAGTGAATGCTAATGTTTAGGAATAGAAAACATATAATGTATGAAATTCATAAAACATGTGTACAATCATTTGCTTTCTTTAGCATAACTGTATGTATGCCCATGTCACTGTTTAAATGGTGTGAATTTAATAAGGGTGTTCATTAAAAAAATCTTTTTGAATTGTCCATTGTTCATTGAGTGAGCAAACTGGACATGGTTCTAACAATCTCCATGACTGCTCTTTTCCATCAGAATTTATTGCCAATTTAGTGTACAAGCATGTATCAGAAGTAATTATTTTCTTTTTGGGAAATTTCTACATTCTACTTGTTTGTGCAGTAACAGTGCTGGAATATAAAGGCATAAGGGTTTGCATACAAAATATGCTTACATTGTCTTTTTGTTGGATTGATTTCCTGTCCATCTGTATTCAGCGAGCTGGCTGCTAGCCAAGTTGTAACTTGATTCATCATAATGAAGAGTTCCCTAAGGAAAAAGATTTTTAGGCAGGGTAAGGGAGCTATTAGATATATAGGGTATATATGCATATGTCCATAATATTTCATTAGATATATACAGCATATATGTGCATAGTATCTTGTTTTATAGATATATATATATATATATATATATATATATATATGGTTCCACTTCATATCATCGAATTTCGTTTCATCGAATTTGAAAACAGCCAGAACAAATCGCCGAAAACCCAAATCGTCGAAAACCCATATCATCGAATCTCAAATCATTGAAAACTAAAAAGCAACTAGAAATAACATCCCAGACACTATTTACTACATTTATGCAGGGGGGCAAGCCCCCGTGCACCCCCACACCCTCTGTAATTAAATATACCAACTCCAAAGTTGCTCTACAGTGGGGTTAGGAAATTACTAACTCTGTGGAATGTTATTTCTAGTTGCTTTCTAGTTTTCAATGATTTGAGATTCGATGATATGAGTTTTCGACGATTTGGTCTCGATGTTTTGGGCTTCGATGAAATGAAATTCGGTGATATGAAGTGGAACCATATATATATATATATATATATATATATATATATATATATATATTTCATGTAATATATACATCTATATTTCATTTAATCTATACATCTATATATATATATATATATATATATATATATATATATATATATATTATATGTGAATGATATTTCATTTAATATATATATATATATATATATATATATATATATATGAACCTATATGTGAATGATATTTCATTTAATATATATATATATATATATATATATATATATATATATATATATATATATGACTGCGGTGGTGGTGCTGCGGTAGCATTGTCGCCTCCCAGTTAGACGTTGCTCGTTTGATTCTCAGTTAGAGCATCTTTTGTGTGAAGACATGTGTGAATGGGCGTTCCTTCATTGAAGGTTGTGCATTAGGCCCGGCAAGCCAGCACGTCAAAATCTACTGCCAATCATTAGCAGACCAGAGTTCCGCTGTGGTGACCCCTAACCGGGAAAATCCGAAAGAAACAAACAATATATATATATATATATATATATATATATATATATATATATATATATATATAGTATATATGCATAATATCTCATTAGATAAATATATAGGATATATGTGCATTGTATCTCCTCCTAGCTCTTATCAGTATGTTTGTATGTTTGTACATTTTCTAAACTATAGTAAAAATACCTTCAACCTAGTCAAAGCCTATTGTGCATCTACGTAATAACTGCTTGTTAAACTATGATGTTATATAACCCTTGATGGTATCAGTTGATGTCTCAGTGTCATACTGACTTTCTTGGGAAGGCTTTATAATAGTTACTGTAGCTTCTTTTCCTTTTTGTGCACATTATCTGCCCAGTTAATTTTATGTGTCTCATTCTACTTATGAGAACTGTTGCATGTGACTTTTACATTGTAGACTATTTAAATTTCATGCATATTCCAGTTTAGTCACATTGTTCTGTGTTCTGTAACATTGTCCGAGTAATTTTTGACTCTGTATGCCTTGATGGAATTGCGGTATATCTGTAAGTCAAACTCCACTCACTCAACCTGCATGAAAAGCCTTAACCTGGTCTGTGACATTAATAGAACTTGTTGGTGGGATAGATTTGTGTCCCAAAGACTCCTCCATCTGTGGAGTGGAGTCCTTCTCCATGTCAAGCATTGTACCTCTCTAGCCCTCTTTAAGAGGAACCTGGATGACTGGATGGGAAACAGGAACTATACCCCTGGGATCCCACCTGTATCCCTGCTGGACAGAGGAAACAGGTGCTGACTTTGAGGGAACATGGGTGAAGTTCTTGGGTAGGTTTATAAGGGTCTCTGGGCCAATAGCCTAGTATCATCCTATGAACCTATGTATGTTAGCCTAGCAGTTGAGTGCTTATGTAAACTATCTGCATTAAGAAAGATGCTGTACCTTATTAATGTGGAGTTATGATATCAATTAATCAGACACAATACATTGCGTAAGCAGATGGTCTTGACTGATTTCCAGGACAGCATTTTTCAATCATGCTGCTTTCATATTGAAATACTTTCATACGCAATGTGTATCGCAATGCCTCCCCCATCTTGGTGCACACTCTAAATTGTGCCCTAGGTGTGAGTGTGTGCATGTGTGTGTGTGCACCTTCCGTGGAAGGTTGGGCACTGGGCAGGCAACTCGACACCATAAAACTCCACTGCCAGTCATGAGCGGACAGGTGATCTGCTGTGGAGACCCCTAACTGGGAAAAGCTGAAAGAAGAAGAAGATAGTCTAGACTGTCTAAAGAAAAAAAATGTATTTACAAGAATCCCTTCCATCAGTGTCCTCTACTCCGCCAGCCTTGTATTCCTTCTAATGGTTTCCATGACTTGTTAACATTATGACTAATGATATGTTAGTCAGTGGGGGGGCTATTGATTTTGGACAGGACAGTGTAGCATTTAGTCATCTGGAATTTTTAAAAGATAATATCTCAGAAAATATTTGATGCAATGATTTTCAGTATGTTATTATACTTTAAATAGCACATTTAGTATTTCTAGTAAAAACTAGAAGGAAATGATGTAACAGTAAGTTATTTGTATGGAGCATATCATAGACTCAAATTGTTTTAAAAGATATCATGGTAGCTGTTCTAAACTGAAATCTGAATTTGTTTCCACATGCATGTCCATTCTTTTTTAGTTTTGAGAAATCATGGCCTGTGCAGTAGGTCTTTCACATTCTCAAAGAGAAGGGTCATTTCTTCAATGCCATGTAAAAGAAATAATGCCATTACAGCCTTTACTGGCAATAGATTCCACTGGTCTTTGGGTTTTATTTATGTACATTGCTGCACATGTGTGCCTCTTGCTAATCCTTACTGATCACTGTATTTCAGAATGCATCAAATCCATTCAAGCTGCCAAAATAATGACAGCCTTAGATGACATGGTCAAATCACTTAATTTGCCAGATGTTATTTATTATTATTTTATTATTATTATTATTATTATGTTATTTATTATTATTATTATTTATTTATTTATTGTTTTTTATTTATGCTCTACTTTCAACTTATATGTCCCTACAGTTACCCCATATGTGCAATGTGACTTGCCAAATGAGAAGCACAATGAAGGATGTCATCAGAATTCATGACAGACTCATGGCCATCAGACTGCTGTGTAAGGTAAGGGCTGTATTCACAATCTCAGCTTATGCCTCACACAGGGTTGTGATAGTGAGGAAAACAGTGCATTCAGACAGCAGCTGCAGAACTTACTAGATAAAGCAGGACGATAGCAATCGTGTTGATAATAGATGACCTGAATGCATATATTGGGACAGACAGAACAGAGTACGAGGACTGCCTGGGTCTACATGGCCTGGGCAATAGGAATAAAGAAGGAAAGGCCATTCTAGACTTCTGTATGGTAAATAGCTTCAGAGCAGCCAACACATACTTTGGAAAAAGAAAAAGCAAAAGTGGTGAACATCCTTCTAAGGTAGACTTCCTCCTAGTAAGAAAAATGGTATTGGGGGTAGAATCAGTGATTGCAAACTCATTCCCAGTAAAGCCCACAGCATAAAGTACTGATTGTCACAATCAGTTTAAAGCACTGGTAGGGAAGTCTATAAGGTCAATAGAGACTAGTCTGAAGACTGGAAGTTGACTGGAGGAGAAGCAGAACAGTTCAAGGAAATACTCATGTGTCTAGCACCTCAAGAAAGAGGAGGAGGAAATAAAAGTAGCTAAAGAAGAATGGCAGAGCTTCAAAACAATGTATGAGGACTACAGAACAGGTAAGTGGCCAATCCAGGTATGGAAATAAGGTCTTACATATGGTGGACTGCCTATTGTACTCAAAAAATGTTAGTTTGGGCTGCCTGTGCCACCTCTCTCTGTCCTTCTCTCTCACACATGCCTTCTGTCATTCTGTCTCTGTGACCCCCCCCAACACACACAAAAACAAATATGCATAGAAGCATTCACACACACACACACACACACACACACACACACACACACACACACACACACACACACACACATGCATGCACCCATTTACAGAGAGAGAGAGAGAGAGAGATACGTATTTACAGCTCCACTCCCTGTAGGTCAAGTTTGCATTGAAATTCAATGCTTGTTTCAGCATACATCTGTGTTTAGTATCTGCCCAGTTCATTTTTGTAGCATTAAAATCTGCAGGAATGTCAGTCACCAGCTTGTATTAGAGACTGCCCTAGCAGTGGTAAAACCTCACACCTTTACTCTATGAAGAAGAGCTGAAGTTGGACCATATTTTCTTTTAAAATGCAACTGTTACTGAAAGGTTGGATATATTGGTTACTGTGTTACTTATGAGTATTCACATTAAAATACAGAATGCAGGTAAAATTGGATTATTTTTATCATATTGTGTGCCCTCTGAAGAAATGAACACATTTCCATGAGACAGTCATGTCTCGGTAGTAATGAATAACTTTGTCCCCTACCGCATGTCCTTGAACATTTAAATTCCAGCTAAGAATCCATAAATTTCTGGCAATGTAATATATTATCAGACATTTTTATTTTCTCTCTTGCTCTCTCTCTCTCAATTCCTTGTGGAGTTACAGTTTAATGCATATTCTCTCTTCCCAATTATTTATGAAGAAGAGGAGATTCATAGTTTCAGAAAAGGGGCAAAGGTGTTGGCTGGATTTGTACATGAAATTTATAACAAGAGACCAACTAAAACTAAGTCACTTTTCATATTACTTAGCAAAAATAAAGATCTGCATGCTGTCAAATAAAGAGTGCATGAGTAAGCTCCAGTTAAATGAAAATTAACAGCTAATGAATGTTTAAAAATATTACTGATAAAAATATGCAAGAGGCCATCTAATACATTATTGTGTTTTTCTGATGAAGTTGTGTTATATTAAAGAACAAAAGTGTTTAATTTACATTTGTTTGCTTAGCAGCTATACATTTTAAGGTTCTGGTGTACATTATTGTATTTGCCCTTTTCTCTGTGGATATATATTTTTGTCTAACATGGAAGTAGACTTACACACACACACACACACACACACACACACACACACACACACACGTATTCATGTATATGTTGTATTTTTATTTTCACTCATTTTTTTTTTCTTTTTGCTCATATTTTTGTTAAAAAAACAATCTTAGATTAAAAATGGCTGCAGGCTAACTGCCA